>NC_071994.2:84653636-84956666 GCF_028885655.2 Pongo abelii
CAGGCACTTTGCAAGTCACAGAAGATACAGCAGTGAGTAAAACATTGTTACTGAAACACCAGGGGTTCAGTCTATGTCTTGCTGCCTGCTGCAGGGAAAGCCAATGACTGAGACAAGTATTGTCAAGGAAGAAGGCTTAATCGGGGGCTGCAGTCAAGGAGATGGGAGCTCAGTCTCAAATCCATCTCCCTGACTGACTACAATTCCTATATAGAAAGGAAGAAAAGTAACTATGAAGGAGAAAATAGGAATTCGGGAGGGGTAAGGAAGCAATCATGATGAATGAGGGGCCTAGAATTCATTGTCTGGATGCAATGATCTGATGAATTTCAGTTCTTTGATACTTTTCTAGAAGGCTGGAGGTCCTTTCCTGAGGAAGGAACTCAGATAAAACAAATGTAAGTTTCAAGCTTTAAGACCAGAAATGTCCATTTCTATGTTTATCCAAAAAAAAAAAAAATCTGTCCATGGGAATACTGGGTCAGTTTCAGCATTGTCCCCATGAAGCTCATAAGTATGTAAGAAAAACAAGGAATAGAAAACGACAAGTGAAGGCACCTAGTTGGGGGTTCTACCAAAAAGATACCCTAAGACAAGGATTTGAGCACATATAATTATTTGGTAGATAGTCCCAGTAAACAAAGAAGGGAATAGGGAAGTGAGAAAAACTAATAAAGAATTCCTTGATGAGTAAGTTACCATGTGGGAAAATGGAGGTAAATCTCACTGTAGATTTTTGGAGACACTGTGTAGCACATACCTAAGAATTGTTCCATCAAGAGGTTAAGGAAGTTGAAGTGTGTATCCACCAAATACTGTCCCTAATTGGTTGGCAGTTGCTCCTCAGGGAATTAATTCTTTTTTAATGTTTTTTTTAATTGACAGATAACATTTTAGGTATTTATCATGTACAATGTGACGTACTGAAATATATATACATTGTGAAGTGACTAAATCTAGCTAATTAACACATGCATGAGTAAGCCTGGTCTCAGTGTCCCCACTTCAAGGAGAGAATGGTCATCCTCGCTCTTGGTGGTTAATGAGTATGTTGTATGAAGTGACGCCAACTTTGCTTCTTTGTGAGAAATAGAAACTAAAACTATGAGGACTCCCAAAGAAGACAACTCCTTATGTTATTCACAAAAACAAAAGGAAATTGAAAGTTTATCAGAAAATTGAAGTTTTCACTAGGTTAAAGAGTGTATGTTGCTGCTAGTAGTGTTCATATTTAGAGCAGGAATAATTGCAGCTGCCCCTCTGAACTTTACAGATGAGAGGTAACTTTGCAAGGCTATAAAGCTGTTGAGAGATGAAGCTAATACACTCTGCTGTGTTGCTTATTGTTGTTGCTGCTGCTACTATTTCAGAAGAAACAATGAGAGGAGTTAAATAGGTATATAGGCAGCCCTCCCTCTGCAAACTGTAGATGCATCTTACCATCCCCTTCCAGATTCCCATATGCCATATTTCTTGTAGCTTCCTCTCCATGGGTGAAGTTGCTGATATCTTTGTTCAAAGTTCTAGAAACCACTAAAGATCACTGTATATTGATAGAGTAGCAGTCTGGCACTGGGCTGCTTTCTACATCTGTATAATACGGAAACACAGGCAAAGTTTGGCCTCTCAGGGGATTCTGGTTCTCTCTCACCTTCTTCATTCTTCACTAAAGTGGACAAGTTTAGCCAGTCTGCAATATACACAGGTTTAACTAGCTCCTCCCTCTTTGCTTCTCCCATGCAGCCAGAGGGGTGAAGAGAGCCTGTTTAAGACCTAAGCCTGAGCCAAAACTCCCTACCTAATCTTTACTAGGTGTTTATATTAGGAAATCAGGTACTTGTACAGCTTGTGACAAAGTGATGCTTTGTTTCCCAATCTGCTATTGTGCCCTGTGTGTATGGCTCCCATAGGAGCCCTGTGGGAGAAGGAACAATTGGCAGGGCATGATTCATGACATAATGCCATCAACACCCACCCCAAATTACAAAGCCAAAGTGACAGGATGTTTTCCAAGTCACTACCAAATGCCATATGTTAGTTTGTGATAATTACTGCTATGATAACACCAATGGAAACAATAATAATTACATGGTGAAGCAACCGTGTTATCACTCAGACACCCGGAGTATAACACTTGTCATCATGGTATTGACAAGAGGGATTAGGATTTCCTCTGCTCCAGTGCTTTTACAGAGATGTCTTCATCTACCAAATAAGAAGGTTCCCTTTCATTTTAATAATAATACAGCTTTACAGGTTTTAAGAATTCCAAAGGCTGATGCTGGGCATTTTTAATATCATCTTTTTAAAGGGATGGGATGTGTTTTCCCCAAGTCAAGCATATGGATACAAAAGCTGATGACATAAGAGGATGTTTTCTGTACAGTCTCAGTTAGTGGGTAGACTGGTTATGCATGTGGGCTCTGCCCTTCAGTGAATTAGTTCAAATATGTTCTCTGCTACCAGCTTACAGCTGTTCAACTTTGGACATCCAGCTAGTGGGCCTTCTTATCTCGCCTTTCTAAGTCTCATTCCTCAGTTATAAAATGGACATGATTATAACTACTTTATAGGATTGCTGTGAAGATTAAATAAGATTATGCTTCACACAGAGCCAGACACAGAGTAGTTGCTTAGAAATATTAGTGTGTTCTTATAGTGGCTTTGTTCCAGATTTCGGGGGCATTGCTTATTTCCCTTTCTGTTTCTTGATTCAGTTTTTGTTAAATGTACACAAAACCTAAGAAGTCAAGAGGGGAAAGGGGACTGGACAGCCACTCTTCCTGCTTCTAGAATAGAACTTTGGTCTGCTTCAGCTGAAATGAAAGGATTCCACATGGTTCAATGTTGTTCAGCTCAGCTCACCAGGAGAAGTGTATTGGGACTTGTAATCAAACTCCAGCTAGTGATTAAAAACACCACTCCCACCATGAAGCATTCACTTGACCTTGTCCTCTATGTGCCCCCACATAGGCCTGATCGAGGGATTTGGGATCTCTAGCAGTAGGTGTCTTAAATAACCAACTACCAATACAGTCCTTTCATTGAAACTATTACAACACTGACAGTTGAACATTATTATCCTCTTTTCACGGGATGAGGAATCTGAGACTTAGAAAAGTTATAAACTACCAAGGGTCATCACACCATAAGGAAGCTGAGATTTAAGCTCAGGTCTCTGTCTACCAATGCAGGAGTCCTTTCATGGCGGTTTATCTGTACAAGATTCATAACAGAGAGGCTGATACACTAACCAAGACAATAGGTTTAGATGATTTTCAGTCAAAGCAATTCTGTTGTCACCTGGAAATCACTTTAATTCAGCATGTTTGTTTTTAATGACCATAAGCAAGCCCCCCACAAAAAAGCTAAGGGTTTTTTTTTTAGTTTAAATAAAGCAGTTTTTAACACCCTTGAATTAAAACATAAAAATACCATTTAACTCAAATGTTTACATCTACACTGGTTCTACAGAGTCTATTTATGAGCCAAATCAGAGCAACAGGGCTCAGTGACAGGAGCAGCAGTATTGGCCCCCTGTTCCCTTTTTATAGGTTTTCACTTTCCCATTATCCAGCCAGAGTCCATTTCTCCCCATCCCCAGAGAAGAAGTGAATGGTGAGGATTTCAACAAAGACCTTTCACATTTTTGCTGTGAAAAAAAATTTGCTTTGGACATTTTCAGCCACTTTTGTAGGATGTGCACCATTGAACTCATTAGACCCATAGGTCAAGAGAATATGTTATTTGTTCAAAAGTAGACCTGATTTATCAGGCTACTATGTATAGATGGAATTATACAATTCTGGAAATGCGTTTAGTTATAATCTGAATGGTTTTAAAAAGCAATATTATTTTCATTCCCAACTCTTTTCTAAGTGTCTCTCCTCAAGAGCCAGCTCCCTGACACCTGCTTTGTAAAGCCCTCACAGACCAGCTAGTCAAAGGAACCACTATTCTTCTGGTATACAGTTTTCCTCCTGTCAATTTTACCAAGAGCTGGCCCCTCAGAGTTTGCCTGCACACAGTAGTTACTCAATAAATATACACTTAAAAAATCAAATTGGTGAGTGCATATCTGGTAAATTTATTAAAATGCCAAGACTGAGTAGCTGCGGTTCAAGCTCTGACCTTGCACTCATTGACCTATGCTTGCAAGTTTGTTTGCTTTAATGAAGTCTCACTCTGTCGCCCAGGCTGGAGTGCAGAGGGGCAATTTTGGCTCACTACAAACTCCATCTCCTGGGTTCAAGTAATCCTCCTGCCTCAGCCTCCAAGTAGCTGGAATTACAAGCATGAGCCACAACATCCAGCTAATTTTTGTATTTTTAGTAGAGACTGGTTTTCACCAGTTAACCAGGCTGATCTCGAATACCCGACCTCAAGTGATCTGCTAGCCTAGGTCTCCCAAAGTGCTGGGATTACAGACGTGAGCCATTGCGCCCAGCCTCTTGTACGTTTCTATACTATTTCACTCACCCACCATTTCAGCAAACATGTATTAATATGCAGTTTTTAACATGCTCTGTGGCAAAGCTAAAGAACACAAAGACAAAGCAATCACAAGAACACAGTTCCTAACTTTGGTATTCACAGTTTATGGATGGTCAGTGGTAGGGGCACAATGGTGAAAAATAAATATGCACTGCAATGTGGTAAATGATATGCAGAATGATCTGGAAAGTGCAATGGGATTACAAAGAAGGAAGCATTTCATACTCCTTGGGGAGGCCAAAGAGCACCTTCACAGAGGAAGAAAACCAGGACCTAAAGGATAAATAGTGTTTTCAAAGCAGATAACAGAAGGCACTCCAGGTATAGGTCCCACATTGGCAAAAGAGTGGTACTTCAGGCAAACAAAGGTACTGTACTTCTGTATGACTTGAGCATAATACATCGACAGAAAGGCCAAGAGAAAAAGCTACAGAAAAAGGTTGGGAGCAAATCACAAGAGGGCTTGTACACCATCCAGAAGTTAAAACCTAATAAAGAGCCCTGACAGAGGTTAAATGGTGTTTACTAACTGCTGGGTGAGATGGTTGTGGTGTGTGGATGAATGGGTACCAGATTTTCTTCAGAAGAGAGAGCCATTTACACAAAGTCAGTGGGTGAAGATAAGGAAGTGTCATTGATTGGGCTTCAGGCAGCTCAAAGGAGAGCCTGGCTTTTGAGGCACGGAGTGGGTTTGGAGTCAGACCATGGAAATGAAAGAACAACTGAAGAGAACTAGAGCACTGACACCCTGGAGGTCAAGAAGAGAATCTATGTCTGAGGATGGAAACAGAGGAGGCACTGGAGCCAAGGATTAAAGTAACAAGTTAGTCTTCCTCTTCAAGGGCCCACCTTTGAGGGTGTCTCAGCCAAGGAACAATCATGACCCACAAGAAGGCACTGATATCCACCACCCAGTAATTGCATATGAAACAAGAAAAAGATGTCAGAAACTGGAAAGGGACCCTTGGAGCCCATGTCCAGGATCTCTGGAGCACAGCTCAGAAGGATGGAGATTTCTCTCTAGAGCCTCGAGAGCCCCTCTACACTCTCCTGCACCTACGGCATGGCATTGTTCTCCCCCAGGACCCTCAATGACACTTATCATATGTTGCCTTCCATTGAAGGCATCCAACATTCAGTGTCCTCAAGCACTTACTGAATGTCAGGTTCTTGGCACATGAGAATAGATAAAACTCTCCCAGCCTTCAGTAGAAGGAGACATAAAAGAATGCCATTATGATGCAATGCAACACATTGGGAATGTACAAAGTATACTTGGCACAAAGGAATGGAAGATACCCCTCTCTAGACTATAAGGTAACATTTGAACAAAACTTGAAATATGATAGAGATTTAACAGGATGGAGCAGGTAGAAACCTGCAGGCATTTCAGTAATACTGAAACATTAAGTGGGAGAAATGGACCTGTACTAAGTAAGGCTGGTCAAGAAGGGAATGGCTAAATCATAAGGTCCGTATATGCCATGCCAAGAGGTTCAGATCTAATTCTATAGGCAAAGGAAGTTTCTAGCTTTCATTTTACCCCACCCCCACTTTTAAGTTGACAGTTTGCACAAGGCTGAAGCCTTATTGTTTCACCTATCTTTCTCCCAAACTACCTAATTTACCAAGTTCTTTCTCTCCCTCCATCTCTCTCTCTCTCTCTCCATTTTCAAATGTTATAGAAAGTACAAAATAGTAGATAAATGCATCAACATTAACCCATAGACTAGTATCATATTGAAAAAAAAAAAACCATGTCTCAACATTTTACAAAACAAAACCATCACATTCAGATCTCTCTAAGCCTGAATCTTGTTTCGTAATTCATATCTCATTTCAAATGTCATCTCCTCACTGACACCCCAACATCTAAATTAGCCCTCCTTCTCCTACTTGAATCACTCTCTGGGGATTTGTCATTGCAGTATCTGATGTTATTTTGTGTGTTTGTTTGTTTATTTACTTCTATATTTTCTGTCTCTTTCCACTAGAGTGGTAACCACAACTGTTTAAGATCCCCAGGACCTAGAAACTTCCTGGCATGTGAAGAGCAGTCAATTAATTAATTGTTAACTAAGAGTTCAGTAGCACCTTCATTCTGCAGTTATGCTTCCAATGAAGCAAACCCATGGACAGGCACTTGGCAATATCCAATTTTTTGTTCTTTTTGAAGAAAAATTACTTCCATTGGATTTCTCAAGTTGTAGATACAACACTTTCTACTTCTACAACCTCTATTGCTTTTTAAATTAAGCATCAGTTAAGGAGAACTGCAGCTTTGGAAAATCTGTTGAAACTCTAAGGGCACTGAGTTTCTACAAAATACTTAGCAAGATTCATTCATTCATTAACTTCAGAAATGATGAGCACCTAGTATGTGCTAGCCTCTGGTATGCACTAGCACCTTTGTCCACAGAGAACAAGGATGAGTAAATAACTACTATGCAAGAACAAAATATGACAAGTGCCAAGGGGATATGGAGATGAGGGAAGTCACTTCCAGCCACTGGGAAGAACACTCAAAAAGGTGACATTCAAGCTTGACATTGAAAAATAAGAAAGATTTCAGCAGATACAGATACAGACTTTTTTTTTTTTTTGAGACAGAGTCTTACTCTGTTGCCAAGGCTGGAGTGCAGTGGGGTGATCTTGGCTCACTGCAACCTCCGCCTCCCCGGTTCAAGTGATTCTCCTACCTCAGCCTCCCAAGTAACTGGGACTACAGGCGCATGCCACCACGCCCAACTAATTTTTGTATTTTTAGTAGAGACAGGATTTCACCATGTTGTTCAGGCTGGTCTGGAACTCCTGACCTCAGGTGATCCACCCACCTCAGCCTCCCAAAGTGCTGGGATTACAGAAATGAGCCACTTTGCCCAGCCATATTTTCTTTCTTTAAATGAGTATTTATTAACACCTTTCTGTATGTCAGACAATGGTTAGATACTGAAAATAAAATCAGTTCAAATTTAATGAAGGAAGAGAAACAGGAAAAAAAAAATTTAAATAGAATAAGACCAAAACTAAAGTAATGAGAAACATAGTATATCATGGAAACACACACACACACACACAAAACAGGGTAAATGAGGAGATGATGCTTGATTTTCTTAAGTGACTTTCTATATGACTGCAAGAGTGAGAAGGAGTTCACCTTACAGAGATCTGATCACGAGAATCTCAAGCAGAAGATGAAGGCTGCATCAAGAACTGTGACATGGCTCTGTGCATTCAGGGTGCTGTAGGGGTTCAGAGTATCTGGAACCAAATTCACAAGATGTACGAAAGGGTGAGGCTGGAGAGGTAGGCGGGCCAGATTAGAAAGGATATTTATGTTATAAAGTAGTTCCCCGTTTATCCACAGTTTTGTTTTCCATGGTTTCAGTTACCTGCAGTATAGTACAAATAAGACATTTTGAGAGAGAGATAGAAAGACCACAGTCACATAGCTTTTATTGGATTATTATATTGTTCTATTTCATTATTATTGTTGTTAATCTCTTTGTGTGCCTAACTTATAAGTTAAACTTTATCATAGGCATGTATAGGAAAAAAACATGGTATATGTAAGGTTTGGTACTATCCGTAGTTTCAGGCAACCACTGGGGGTTTTGGAATATATCTCCCATGAATAAGTGGGGACTGGAGTGTGAAGAAGAGAGAACAGCAAGAGCAAAAATGCAGAATCAGGAAAAGGCCATGAGACTTCAGCAGGAAGAGTGGAATCCAGCCTAGTGGAAGCAACCTGCTGTTACAGAGGTTATGCATTTGGAAGAAAGGTGGAGGCTGAATCATGCAGGATCCCAGGCTGCAGAGGGCAGAGCTTCTCTAAGTAATGTCAGGGAAGCTAGTGCAATGGTTTTCTGCTTTCTTTTTGCCCCTGTAGCTACATGATAGTATATGTTTGACATTTTAATGACATTAGACATCTGAATCATTTTGCTTTTGATGTTAGTGTGAGGAAAAACATAGTTACGACATTTTCATACCCATTAATTTTTGTCCATTAAAACTATTCTCCTTGAGTATTTTTTCCAGAGGTGGAAAAAGTTTAAATAATTTTATGGCCAGGCAAGGTGGCTCATGCCTGTAATCCCAGCACTTGGTGAGGCCAAGGCAGGCAGATCACTTGAGGTCAGGAGTTCGAGACCAGATGGGCCAACATGGTGAAACACCATGTCTACTAAAAATACAAAAATTAGCTGGGCATGGTGACATGTGCCTGTAGTCCCAGCTACTCCAGGAGGCTGAGGCACAAGAATTGCTTGAACCTGGGAGGTGTAGGTTGCAGCGAGCAGAGATCGCACCACTGCACTCCAGCTTGAGTGACAGAGTGAAACTCCCTCTAAAAAATGTTAGTAGTCTTATGGCTCTTCTGACATATAATTGTCTTGTGCTCCAGACGAAAAAGACAACATTTTTGTGCCCTTAGCAAAAGTGTACTTATTTTCTATACCTTGATAGAATTGAGATTCACCATTTATATTTATCTTGTTAAATTGAAATACCTACTTTAAAGATATTTAACTATGATGATAAGAAAGTAGATTGTTAAATGTTATGGTATTTTCTACTATTTGAACTGAAGCATCTTAGTGCTAAGGAAAGATCATGACCAGTATTTCAGGAAAGGGTCTGTGAAGATCAGGCATACAGGGCACTACTGTACACAACTCTGGTCAGTGCCCATACATAGGCATTCATTTAACACATGTCAAATTAATAAATGAATAAGTGAACAAAAGGAATTTGTAGTTAAAAGACCTAGAAATCTAATTCCACTCTTTTCTGTGACTCTGACATCTTTAACAAATTACTAAACCTTCTTATGCCTCAGTTTCCTCAATGGGTAATTTAGAACAGAGTTTCTCACACTTAAATGTGTATATGAATCACCTGGAGATCTTGTTACAATTCAGATCTTGACTCAGTAGTTCTGAGGCTGGGCCTGGGATTCTGCATGTCTAGTAAGATCCAGGTGACGCCAGCACTGATGAACTGAGGACCACCCTTGGAGCAGAAAAATTTTAGAAAATCGAATGAAGTATATAAACACTTCATAAGTTGTTAGATATTACTGAAAAGTTAGTCCTTGTTAGATATTCAGTTTGCAAGTTTTTATCAGTTATGATTGCCATATATTCAGCCTCTTATCTTTTAGTTTCTTTTAAGTATTTCTTCAATTACATCTCAGCTTGTAAAAATATATCTTGCATCCAAAGAGCATAAATTTACTGTATGATTTCATTTCATTCTAGATTTCTACAGATTCTAGAGGAAATGTTTAACTCTTTGATCCCTCTGAAAATTGTCAGAGCATAGAATACGGAATAAGGAATGAATAGTGCATACCATAAGAAATTAATTCAAGTTAACATATTTTATACTGGTATTCAGCTGCCCCCACAGGACATTCAATATTCATTAATTTTCTCATTATTATAATACTTTTGTTAAATTTTGAGGCCTGAGATATATTGAATCTCTCTTTAACAAATATTTTTAGATATCTACTTTAGTAATTTAAATGTATTTCTGAATTTATCCAGTTTTCAGCTCCATAGCATGTAGTTTTGATTTTCATTTCAAAAATCTTATATAGCAATGACACTGTTATTGCCTTTAAAAAAAACTTCCGTCACTCTTGCCCACTCTTCCATAAAGATTTCTATTTCAAAAAATTTAATGTCTGAGAAATATTTGCAAAGACTCCAATATTGTACCAGATATAAATATGAACTAGGGAATATTACTATCTTCATATCAATTAGTATTTCCTCCCAGGAATAAGACATAGGTATCCTATTATTTGTATCTTCCTTTGCTTTTCCCATTGAGTCTATGTAATTTGTTTCCATGAGAACAAAAAAGCCTTTGTGTTTAGGAAAAAAACATAAAGTATACATGTAGAAATATCAGGTGATGTACAGGCTAGGGGCATTGGCCAGTCTCATGAAATATATTTTTTGGCAATTTCCAAGCTCTATATTAATAGGATATGAGTAAGAATTCAATTGATTTTTATAGATTTGTATATACATATAAATAGCCTGTCTTATTGCTATCAATAATTTTTGTTATATATTTAGTTGTACAGCCAAGATATATGCAAAAATGACTCATTTATTACCTATAGTCATTTCTTTTTTGAGACAGAATCTTGCTCTTTCCTTGCAACCTCTGCCTCCTGGGTTCAAGCGATTCTCCTGCCTCAGCCTCCCAAGTACCTGGGACTACAGGTGCGTGCCACCACGCCTGGCGAATTTTTGTATTTTATGTAGAGATGGGGTTTCACCATGTTGGTCAGGCTGGCCTTGAACTCCTCCTCGGCTTCCCAAAGTGATGGGATTACAGGTGTGAGCCACTGATCCTGGCCCAGTCATTTCTTTTAATCACTGAAAACACTTTACTGAGTGCCAAATGTAAGCTGAGCACATTGGACATACACTATGTTCTACTAAACACAAAAGATTCAGAAACAAACAACAAAACAACAACAAAAAGCAACCCTTCAAATGGCCCAGAACCTGAAAAGAAAAACACACAAGCAAGGCAGGGATTGAAAACACAGAATGGTAAGGAGAGTTTATTAAGTATAAAATACTGTGCATTTTCTGAAGGAAAGAGTCTACCAGCACCTTGGACCAGTACATATGGGAAAGAGACCACCAGTTCTAATATGGGTTAGCTTACTACACAAAGCAAGTGGCTCTGAGGGGCTCCATGAGGCAGGGATTTTTTTTTTTAATTATACTTTCAGTTCTAGGGTACATGTGCACAACATGCAGGTTTGTTACAAATGTACACATGAGCCATGTTGGTGTGCTACACCCATTAACTCCTCATTTACATTAGGTATATCTCCTAATGCTATCCTTCCCCTCTGCCCCCACCCCACGACAGGCCCCGCTGCATGATGTTCCCCTTCCTGTGTCCAAGTGTTCTCATTGCTCAATTCCCACCTGTGAGTGAGAACATGTGGTGTTTGGTTTTCTGTCCTTGCGATAGTTTGCTCAGAATGATGGTTTCCAGCTTCATCCATGTCCCTACAAAGGACATCAACTCATCATTTTTTATGGCTGTATAGTATTCCATGGTATATATGTGCCACATTTTCTTAATCCAGTCTATCATTGATGGACATTTGGATTGGTTCCAAGTCTTTGCTATTGTGAATAGTGCCCCAGTAAACATACGTGTGCATGTGTCTTTATAGCAGCATGATTTATAGTCCTTTGGGTATATACCCAGTAATGGGATGGCTGGGTCAAATGGTATTTCTAGTTCTAGATCCCTGAGGAATCGCCACACTGACTTCCACAATGGTTGAACTAGTTTATGGTCCCACCAACAGTGTAAAAGTGTTCCTATTTCTCCACATCCTCTCCAGCACCTGTTGTTTCCTGACTTTTTAATGATCACCATTCTAACTGGTGTGAGATGGTATCTCATTGTGGTTTTGATTTGCATTTCTCTGATGGCCAGTGATGATGAGCATTTTTTCATGTGTCTTTTGGCTGCATAAATGTCTTCTTTGAGAAGTGTCTGTTCATATCCTTTGCCCACTTTTTGATGGGGTTCTTTGTTTTTTTCTTGTAAATTTGTTGGAGTTCTTTGTAGATTCTGGATATTAGCCCTTTGTCAGATAAGTAGATTGCAAAAATTTTCTCCCATTGTGTAAGTTGCCTGTTCACTCTGATGGTAGTTTCTTTTGCTGTGCAGAAGCTCTTTAGTTTAATTAGATCCCATTTGTCAATTTTGGCCTTCGTTGCCATTGCTTTTGGTGTTTTAGACATGAAGTCCTTGCCCATGCCTATGTCCTGAATGGTATTGCCTAGGTTTTCTTCTAGGGTTTTTATGGTTTTAGGTCTAACATTTAAGTCTTTAATCCATCTTGAATTAATTTTTGTATAAGGTGGAAGGAAGGGATCCAGTTTCAGCTTTCTACATATGTCTAGCCAGTTTTCCCAGCACCATTTATTAAATAGGGAATTGTTTTCCCATTTCTTGTCTTTGTCAGGTTTGTCAAAGATCAGATGGTTGTAGATGTGTGGTATTATTTCTGAGGGCTCTGTTCTGTTCCATTGGTCTATATCTCTGTTTTGGTACCAGTACCATGCCGTTTTGGTTACTGTAGCCTTGTAGTATAGTTTGAAGTCAGGTAGCGTGATGCCTCCAGCTTTGTTCTTTTGGCTTAGGATTGTCTTGGCAATGCAGGCTCTTTGTTGGTTCCATACGAACTTTAAAGTAGTTTTTTCCAATTCTGTGAATAAAGCCATCGGTAGCTTGATGGGAATGGCATTGAATCTATAAATTACCTTGGGCAGTATGGCCATTTTCACAATGTTGATTCTTCCTATCCATGAGCATGGAATATTCTTCCATTTGTTTGTGTTCTCTTTTATTTTGTTGAGCAGTGCTTTGTAGTTCTCCTTGAAGAGGTCCTTCATGTCCCTTGTAAGTTGGATTCCTAGGTATTTTATTCTCTTTGAAGCAATTGTGAATGGGAGTTCACTCATGATTTGGCTCTCTGTTTGTCTGTCATTGGTGTGTAAAAATGCTTGTGATTTTTGTACATTGATTTTGTATCCTGAGACTTTGCTGAAGTTGCTTATCAGCTTAAGGAAATTTTGGGCTGAGATGATGGGGTTTTCTAAATATACAATCATGTCATCTGCAAACAGGGACAATTTGACTTCCTCTTTTCCTAATTGAATACCCTTTATTTCTTTCTCCTGCCTGATTGTCCTGGCCAGAACTTCCACACGATGTTGAATAGGAGTGGTGAGAGAGGGCATTCCTGTCTTGTGCCAGTTTTCAAAGGGAATGCTTCCAGCTTTTGCCCATTCGGTATGATATTGGCTGTGGGTTTGTCATAAATAGCTCTTATTATTTTGAGATACATCCCATCAATACCTAATTTATTGAGAGTTTTTAGCATGAAGGGCTGTCGAATTTTGTCAAAGGCCTTTTCTGCATCTATTGAGATAATCATGTGGTTTTTGTCTTTGGTTCTGTTTATATGCTGGATTACATTTATTGATTTGTGTATGTTGAACCAGCCTTGCATTCCAGGGATGAAGCCCACTTGATCATGGTGGATAAGCTTTTTGATGTGCTGCTGGATTCAGTTTGCCAGTATTTTATTGAGGATTTTTCCATCGATGTTCATCAGGGATATTGGTCTAAAATTCTATTTTTTTGTTGTGTCTCTGCCCAGCTTTGGTATCAGGATGATGCTGGCCTCATAAAATGAGTTAGGGAGGATTCCCTCTTTTTCTATTGATTGGAATACTTTCAGAAGGAATGGTACCAGCTCCTCTTTGTACCTCTGATAGAATTCAGCTGTGAACCTGTCTGGTCCTAGACTTTTTTTGGTTGGTAGGCTATTAATTATTGCCTCAATTTCACCAGCCTGTTATTGGTCTATTCAGGGATTCAACTTCTTCCTGGTTTAGTCTTGGGAGGGTGTATGTGTCAAGGAATTTATCCATTTCTTCTAGATTTTCTACTTTATTTGCATAGAGGTGTTTATAGTATTCTCTGATGGTAGTTTGTATTTCTGTGGTATTGGTGGTGATATCCCCTTTATCATTTTTTATTGCGTCTATTTGATTCTTCTCTCTTTTCTTCTTTATTAATCTTGCTAGCGGTTATCAGTTCTGTTGATCTTTTCAAAAAATCCGTTTCTGGATTCATTGATTTTTTGAAGGGTTTTTTGTGTCTCTATCTCCTTCATTTCTGCTCTGATCTTAGTTATTTCTTGCCTTCTGCTAGCTTTTGAATATGCTTGCTCTTGCTTCTCTAGTTCTTTTAATTGTTATGTTAGAGTGTCAATTTTAGATCTTTCCTGCTTTCTCTTGTGGGCATTTAGTGCTATAAATTTCCCTCTACACACTGTTTTAAATGTGTCCCAGAGATTCTGGTATGTTGTGTCTTTGTTCTCATTGGTTTCAAAGAACATCTTTATTTCTGCCTTCATTTCGTTATGTACCCAGTAGTCATTCAGGAGCAGGTTGTTCAGTTTCCATGTAGTTGAGTGGCTTTGAGTGAGTTTCTTAATCCTGAGTTCTAGTTTGATTGCACTGTGGTCTGAGAGACATTTTGTTATCATTTCTGTTCTTTTACAATTTGCTGAGGAGTGCTTTACTTCCAAGTATGTGGTCAATTTTGGAATAAGTGCGATGTGGTGCTGAGAAGAATGTATATTCTGTTGATTTGGGGTGAAGAGTTCTGTAGATGTCTATTAGGTCCACTTGGTGCAGAGCTGAGTTCAATTCCTGGATATCCTTGTTAACTTTCTGTCTTGTTGATCTGTCCAATGTTGACAGTGGGGTGTTAAAGTCTCCCAGTATTATTGTGTGGAAGTCTAAGTCTCTTTATAAGTCTCTAAGGACTTGCTTTATGAAACTGGGTGCTCCTGTATTGGGTGCATATATATTTAGGATAGTTAGCTCTTCTTGTTGAATTCATCCCTTTACCATTATGTAATAGCCTTCTTTGTGTCTTTTGTTCTTTGTTGGTTTTAAGTCTGTTTTATCAGAGACTAGGACTGCAACCCCGAGGCAGGGATCTTTGCTGTCACTATACTTCTGTATCCCCAACAACTAAAATAGTACTTGCCATGAAAGTGATGCTCAATAAACACTTCCCCAGTAAACAAATAGAATTGAGACCCTCCTTGTCTTTCTAATTACAGCAAAGGCTGGAGCCCTGCTACAGAACCTCAGAAGGCAGCTAAGAGTCGCTACCTGCCAAACCTACTGGATCTAACTGACTATCTCCGTGTGCAGGTCTCTGAACTGGTCCTGGATTCCCATGGTTTGAGACATCCCTTTGCTTGAAAAACCTTCATTACTTCCTGTTTGACCTCCCTGCTGCTGATATATACCTGTTCCTGAAATTGGTGCCCTTCCCTTTAATTTTCTCTTTTTCTTCTTACTTATATGTTGCCCCATCACCTAGAATTTATTTTCTCCCAAATTACACCTACCACCAGGGAGTGGCTGAGACAAGATTCAGACCCGAAAATAGCTGATTTCAAAATTATGTTCTATCTACTTTATCATGCTGCCATTCAAGATGTAGTAATCACAGCTATGCTTATGACAAATATTTGAATGCCCCTTTTACAGTTTACAAAGCATGTTGATATCTTATAGCCAGGCCAATGCTTAGGAACATTAATTGCATAGTATATGACCTTTGTTGTGGATGTCACCACCTTTACCCCTCCTGGAAATACCTGAAATGTCAGAAATATCCTCTAACCACAAATTTACCTCAAGACAAATGTAAAATTCAGAAATCATATATAACAATAGTCACGTTGGTAGTGTTGCACAGATTCCCAAAATTCCCCAAGCTGCCTAAACTTCCATCTATGTCCTTCACTTCACTCAGAAGGCTGAGGAAAGAGGCAGCTTCCTGTGTCATTTTTCCCAGAGCCTCAGTTTTAGGCACTGTCTGGATTTCTCCTCTCACAGCTCTCCCTGATTACTGTCTGTGGCATGGTGTCAGTTGTGCACATGATTCCCTGGGGCATTTTAGAAGATGTTGTTCTCCTTTCATTTCCTCCTTGTGAAAGGAACACAGAGTAATCACAGGTTTTTTCCCCCTTCTGGATGCTATCTGGTTGTTCTTAGCTCTTAAGCGTCTTTTTCCTGTGCAGCTGTTCCTCTTTTTAAGACAGTCACCTCAGGCTTCCTTTGACATGGCTTCTCCTAATAAGATTTTCAGCGCATCCATCCACATCTCTGAATTACAGCTACATTAGGCTATAGCCAATGCTCAGGAAAATCCTCTGAGGGGGCCAGTGTAGGGATTATTACCATGATGATAAGCATTTTATCAAAGAGAAAACTAAGTCAATGATTTGCCCAGATTCACATTGTCATTAAGTGACCAGAACAAAAACAATCTGTTTCTAGCAACAGATCTTTTGGCTTATCCACTGCAACATCCTCATGTATAACAGCAAAAACGTCAACAAGAACTGCTTACCATTTGCTTAACACTGGCCTAAGTTACTATTACATACTAGCTTGTTTCACCCTCAAGACAATCCTTTTCTCATGGAATAGGAAAATAATGATGCCATCTACATTTTACATATGTGGAAACTGAGGTTCAGAGAAGTTATGTGCAACCTGCCTCAGGTTGCATAATTAGGAACTATTGGAGCTGAGATATGACTCAGTCATAGGTGATTGCTCTACCATGTTGCGAAATTAACTGTTATTCTAAGACATTCCAAGTCCTTGGTCTTATTTGTGATATTATGTTGGCAGAATGTACTTTTCAGAGCCACATGACTCATATGGCACTTGTCTTCCATGTTCATCTGCCATTGTATAAAATTTTAATTACCTTCTGGAAACATAGTTACTTCTCTATCCTTTTCTTCTCAAGTAATATCCAAACATTTATTTCAGGCAAATTCTCACTTGAAAACTCTCTCACAGATATTATGAATATAGGTAATCTGCAATATCTTCAGGCCAGCAACATGTTTATAAAAAGGAATAGACTTAGTATCTATTGAATGTTCACCCTGCACCATCTAGTTTACATGACTCACATGGTGTGCACAACCACTCTATAAACTAGGTATCATAAACCCATTTTGCACATGAAGAAACTAAGTTTCAGGAAATTTAAGGAACTCACCTAGAATCACACAACTTCCAAATGGCAAAAAAAAAAAAAAAAAAAAAAATTCAGATTCAGATTTGCCTGACTCTAAAGCAGAATACTCTTTCTGCCACACTGCATATGAACTGACTATAACAATGAACGTGAAAAGAGCTGAAAATTAGCTTTTAAGCAACAATACAGAATTTCCAGACTGAGTCTTTTGCATTTCATCAGGATTTTGATTTTTTGTCCCTCTCCTCCCAAGACTTCACAAGTCCACTGGACATTCTTCTCTGTTAAGCAGGGGTATTTTTAATATTAATAACAAAAAAGAAGCCAAATACCCATAACTACAAAGTACCAGAAAACAGACATAAGAATTCATCTAATTTGTTAGAAAGACTATTTATTACCTTGTACTGAGAAAATCCGGTTTCCTGTGTATATTGCTGGGGGCAAACTAAGAAGATTTCAAAGTTAATTTCCCTTCATAAATAATACACTGCCAAGCCTGAAAGATACAGGCTTTTGCCTCCAGACTTCATCTTTGGGCTACTGACGCCATCTATGGGGCCCTGTGCTGCCTACAGCAGCGACTGGAGTTGTGAAAGTTGCATCCTGCACACACCCAGCCTGTGTGATTGTGGCTCTCTAGACCAGAAAGGAATGAAGCTTAATGTCACACCAGATGTCCTTTAAAGGGATTCATTTCAAAAGACTGCTCTTGTTTTTCTTCAAAATGATGACTTGTTCCTAACAGAGTGTGCATAAGGCAGGGAGATCTCCCTGTGGAGAAGTCAGTGAAGAAAATGTGTTGCTACCACAAAAATAAGGCAGGAGAAAACCAAGAGCCAGAAAAGAATACTTTGTCCGAGAGAGTCTGTGAAATTAATGAGAAAGAGAATGTAGCATTCTGCAACGCAGCCAGTACAAACTCAGTACATCCCAGTTGAAAGCCTCATCTCTCAGGCAATATGGGAGGCATTTTCACTTCTTCAGGGCTTTCAACCTGGTTCATAGATAGGCTTCAGGGGCTCTGTATTAGTCTGTTCTGGCAATGGGTAATACTATAAAGAAATAGCTGAGACTTGGTAATTAATAAAGACAAAACGTTTAATTGGCTCATGATTCTGCATGCTGCACAGGAAGCATGGCTGGGGAGGCCTCAGGAAACTTACAATAATGGTGGAAGTCAAAGGGGAATCTGGGGCTTTACATGGCCTGAGAAGGAGGAAGAGAGAAGAAGGGGAAGGTGCTACACACTTTTAAGCAAACAGATCTCAAAATAACTCACTCACTGTCGTGAGAATAGCACCAAAGGTGGAAATCCACCCCCATGATCCAATCACTTCCCACCAGGCCCCACTTCCAACACCGGGGATTGTAATTTGACATCAGATTTGGGCAGAGACGCAGACCCAAACCATATCAGCTCTGTAAACCCCCTGAAATTTTATGCAAAATGGCTTTCCACATGCTTTATTATTCTTCATGGCAGATTTGTGGAGGTCACTAACTTGTCAAAGTCTCAACACACTAAAGGGTTAATAACCACTGACATTATTGCCTAAGAAGACAAAATCATATAGGCAAATAGTATGGATCTTGGAGTTATACAGGGTAAGGATGAACCTCTCTGCCAGTGTTTAGTTGTGTGACCTTGAACTTACACACACAGACACACTTAGATTTTCTGCCTTAGATTCCCCATTTTAGAGATGCAGATTAACTGTACCAGGAGAGGAGAAATGGCTTGTCAGAGGTTAGATACCAGGAGATGAGGGAGCCAGAGCTCTAACCAGGTGTTCTTCCCAAAGCCTAACAACTGCTTCTCTAGCTTCCACATTCCCCTGCTGAAAACTCCATGCTGCCTGGTTCATCAGCAACAACGAATAGTTCTTTAAACAGAGTCTGTTTCTTGAGCTTGCAACCTGTGCAGTCATGCAGGGCTCCACGCTCATAAGGGCCCATGCACTTGGGGTTTAATGCTCTACAGCAATTGTCTTGAAATTTTTAATAATTTTGTCTTTGAATTGGCTTTTTAAAGTAAAGCATGATGGGACAATGGAGCATGGGCTGGTGGGAGCTTGATGCATCAGCTCACACAGGGTCCTCCCTCCTGCCACTTCCTCACCTCCTCAACATATTCTCAGGCTTCCTCTTCAGGCCCTTTGTCTCTATCCCACATCATCTCTGATCCTTGTTTTCCCACCCCAGCCTGCTGCTGACCTGCAACAAAAGGTCTCAAGGCCCAGTTCTCTCCACCCTGCTCCACCTCCTTCAGGGGCCTTGGTACAGGCAAGGTGAAGGTCTGCATTGAGGGGTGGTGTCTGGGAGTAGAGTAAGTCAGCAACCATCTCTGCCCTGGGCTAGCAACACCACAGGGAGTTTAACAGCAATTTGGAGATGGTCCCTCACCCATCCCCAATCCTGGTACCAGGCAAGTTCCTGAAAGGAGGTTGAAAACCTTTAGGGGTTGCCCTTCACTATTGATTAGGGCAGAAGACACAGGAGAAGAAGAAATTGACTACTATGCCTTGCTAGGGCTTCACATGTTTATTTTGCATTGGGCCCCAAAAATTACATAGCTGTCACTGTCCTTAAAGGAGTGTATATTTTTTGACATTGAAAAATAAATGCTAATAAGCTGCTATTACCTGAACTAATGCTTTAAACTTCTTCCAGATAAATTCTCTATCTGCTGGCATTACATTCTGGCCTCACATTCATACATCATTAACCATTTGGGGATGAAAGTGTAAACAAATAAAAAAATCAGTCATATCAACAAAGAGACTATATATAACACTACACTAAAGATATTCTATCATATGGAACCATACGGTATTTCTATTTTAAAAATTGAGGGAGGGAAATGGGCCAGTTGGAATAATTCTAATATTTTCCTTGTCCTTACTTTCTCTTCTATGCTAAAGCTCTGTTCTGGTAGTTAGCATTGACAGGAAAGCCTGTTGGAGATTAGTTTATTTTACAGACTAAACAGCCTAAAGCTTTCTTTCTTTCCACTATTATTCCTTGAGGAAATAGGCTGCAAGCTGTATTTTCTGGTCTCAGCAACAGTGCTCAATCCACGATATTTAAGAAATAGCATACATCCTTTCATATCTCAGAGGAAACTCAAAGATTCACCTGCTTTCTCTCTTCTTTCTTCCTTTTCCTCAATGCTTAGCTGGATGGACTTGTTCAGACAAAATTAGAAGTAGTAGGGGAAGTTGTTTTGATGACCCCGTTCATCTAGTTCCCAAATCTGTCATTTCTACCTCAACTTCTCATCCACAGTACTACCTGGGTGACAATTTTAAAGACAAATATAATCCTCTCACTCCTGTAATTATAAATCTAGTGAGTCCCTAATGCTTATAAGAATCTGTTACTGCTAACAGAATCCATCCTTCCCCTGCATTTGGGAGTCCTGGAGCAACTTGCTATAAAGCAAGCAGAGCATAGAGGATTGTATTCATTGCATTATCTCTCTCTCTCTCTCTCTCTCACACACACACACACACACAAACACACACACACACACACACACACACTGCATAGGAGTTAGGCAAGGTCGCAGTTCAAACCTAACTCAAAGAGAAAAGCTTTCACAAAAACTTTACAAACAATCTACCCAATTTTGTACTCCTCCAAAATCCATGGAACAAAAGGGTCAAAGGAGAGATTTCTAACTATCCTTTCAATATCAGGGAACTTTAAACTTTAAGCATATACTTTAGTGGAACCCAGTCCCTTAGTAGGAATACTAGAAATAACATAGGCCAATTAGCTGGAGACAGGAGACAGGACAAAGAGAAGCTTCTGGGTAAGGGTCTGGAAGTCAGGTATCCAGCCTGTAGTAGGACATAGAGAGTATAAGATGCAGAGAGGACAGTAAGGGTATCAGCAGCCATCATAGTCTGCTAGGGACACACCAAGGGAAATCTCCTTGGTAGCTCCATCATAACAGCCATCACACTGCATTATACTCACAAGGTTAATTGTCTTTCCTCCTTACTAGGCTCTGAATGCCTTCAGGGCAAGGACCCGCTTTACCTCTTTCTGCCCTAATGCCTGCCTGTGATAAGTATAAAGCCTCCACCCCCAACCATAGTAGAGGGGCTTGAGAACATGCATCTTCAACTGAAATCCGGACCATTGCCTTTTTTAAAGACTGGTCCCCAACCCAGAGAATCAAAATCATATTAACAGTGCTCTTTCCTTTTCAGTTTCTCAACTGCCAGTCCTAAAAGCGGACAGTTTATCCCTGGTACCTAGAACAAGGCCTGGGCATGAGCATCATCCATACAGGTTAGCCCTACTCCCCTTCTCCGAAGGGAATCACCCAGCAGGTGGAAGAAACATTAACTTCTCTTAATTAGGACTACCCCTCTAAATTACCAAATTGTAGCACCCTCCAGTCAGGAGAGATGGAGGCTTGTGGTCTCTAAGTGGAACTCAGTAGCCTCAGCCAATTCGATAGCCCCACTGCCATGCATGATCTCTCACCTGGAGCCTTGTCAGTCCCTGATGAACGAGCTGACATATTTCATTGTCAGTCAGTCTCCAACTGCCTCACCCCACCTGAGACAGCTGACTCTGAAGACTAAGATGAATGGGGCTTCAGTGTGTAACTCCCACTTCCTCATGATTTCTGCCAGAAATACCCATATAGACCAACTGTCCAATTTTCCATGATCCACATCACAACTGGGGAACATTCTAGCTGCCATCTGTCACCTCCTTTCTGTCAGATTTCTCACAAGGTGAAGGGAACTGATTGTGTTTTTACATATAAATTACAGTGATATCGGCAATAAAACACCTGACTGAGTGGCGTGACTTAATAAATGCTGCCTGTTCACGATAACCATGTTGCACAAGATAGAGTGGCAGTAATCTATCAGGAATAGTGGGCCCTGCCTGCCTGTCTGACTGCCTGCTCCCAACATGGATCCTATCTCAGTGGCCCTTGCAGTAGTGACTTTTGTTTCTATCCCACACACCTGTTTCCTTGGGAGTATGAATGTCATGGGGGTGGCAAAGGCTAAGCCATGATATGCAGTGGGAAGTACATCTACTATGGAGCCAGGTAGACTTGGATAAAGATTCCCACTCTGATTCCCGATTGCAGGGTGCACTTAGGCAATTCACTGGCCCTTTCTAAGCCTCAGTGTCTTCAATGTGTAATATGAATTTTACAGTAACTACCTTTGATGTTTCTTATGGGGTTAGAAATGAGGTATGCTAAGCATTGGGCTTGCTACTGATCATCCATAAGAAGCAGTCAGTAGAACATGAGTAGTCATGTATACCAACCCTCTTTCCACTTCCTCCAACAAAAGACTACAACTGTATTATTATTGTTGTTGCTGGTGTTTTTTAAATAATTTTAGTGGATTATTTGGGAGTGTAGCAGGTTTTGCCAGAGTGAGTTAACAAGGATTAAAATGGAGGGGTAATATCTACTTGTGGAATAAAATTCCCTTTACTTTGGCTCATTCAGATTACCTTTTCTACAAATAGAAATAAGGAAAATGGGAACTTTAACAGTAGAATGCAGTTCTCACATAGATAAGGATACTGCTAAAAGCCTGGAAGATCATTAAGATTTAACAGAACCTTAGCAACCAAGTTTTCCTGTCACTCTCTCAGTAGTCAGCTTCATTGGCTCTAGTACACTGCCATTAGTGACTCAACACTGTCCTTCTCCACTTCATCTGCTCTTGTTGTTATAATTGCCACTGTTATGATGTCCCTCTCCTAGACATCTCGAGCTTTCTGCCTATACTGAGCTTCTGCTTACTCAAGGCTCATACAGCTTCGTGACTTCTACTGTTTCATGAAACCCGTTTACATCTCTCATGATGTCCTCTTTGTGTTCTCTGCCTCCACTGACAATTGTTGACTCTACATTTCTTATTCAAACACCCAGTGGAGAAAGACTTTATAGTTCACTTTATCAGTGTCAAAACTGATCAGAGTTAGGAATAGCTCTTACACCAGACCACCACATAGGCTGCTGACCAGCCTCAATTCAGATACCGACCCCTTTTCCAATCAATTATGGCCAGGACCTCAGAACCAAAATTCTACATATGCTGTGCATAGGAACCCCCTAGGGCTGCTTCCATCCATAGCAGCCTGCAGGCTTGGTGAGCAGTCAACACAACAGATTCCTCTTCAAAACATCTCTTTCCTCGGGCATTTTCATTCCAGAATGAAACAGAGAATTAATTACTGCTCCAGAGATGGTACTTATTATACAGGATGTCTTGTTTCAGAAATTTCAGAGTAATCAGAATAACAAAACACCATACCTAAACCACGTCCTTTGGAACAGAAAGATTTTCTATCAAAGAAAACTTTGTATTTATTTCCAAATGCAACCAAGCTAATACAGAATTCATTTTGAGAGTTTGGATAGAATGTTAATAATATTCACAAGTTAACTGGGAAAATTTCAAGACACCCTTGAAAGAATAGTTTGGTTATAAAAGCAGGGTGTGGCATCTCCCTTACTCTGATTTTTGATCCTGTATTTGGTAGCTTCTCCATTTAATAAGTACTTATGGGTCATAAACTAACAAAGAGCGACTGCTTGCTGGTTGTTTTAATACCCATGGATGATAAAAGACAGTCTCAAAATAGCTTTGGTGAGTACCAGGTGGTGATCCCTGTGAAAATTGGTAAAACAATCTCATGTCTGAAATTCACACCTCTAATTGTGATGTTCCACTGTTTTGTTTCTTGGCAACATACCCTTAACTCATTCCCTTGTAGCAGTAAAGACTAACAATTCAATAAAGCCAACTCTCCTTGCTTGTACGGATGAATTTCTCTTCTATACTATTAAGAAAGAGGTGTTGAGGGGAAAAATGTGTGGCTAAATCAGGAGTCTCTTTTTTAAATGTTTGGGAGCATAATGCCACACTTTATGGCAGTTTAAGGCAATTTGTATGACTTATTAAATGACAAAAAGCAAAGTAATATTGCTTCATGAATGATCATGAGGTCAGAGGACTCAAGGGTGGTATAGCAGCGCTAACAATCTCGCCTATGAAATGCTGCTGTGGGCAGTTACCCAGATGTCATTCCTGCAAAGGAATCGGTCCAACAATTTCATGTCTCACACCAACTGGACCACCTACATCTGAGCAGCACCAGTGTAGCACTTTTGTAATGTATAATGTGTTGAGTCGAAGGAGTTGTTTTTTTAAAGCAACATTTAGTGAAGAGGCTTAGTAGGTACCACCATGATTCCTCAGGCCAAAAAAAAAAAATTCTTTTGTTTAGAAGAACATGCTGAAATGATCTACTTAAGGGGCTGTCTCTCCAGTTAAAAGGAGATGACCTTTCATTTTTATTGCCTCAGCACTTAGCATAAAGTAGATGGTCAGTGACAGCTTGTTGAATTAAACAGGGTGGGGTTCACCCAGCTTAGATATTTCTTATGAAGGTTTGTTGATGATATTTTGAAAACAAACAGTGGGGGTTAGCTACGTATGACTTACTGAGATGAAAGTGTACAACTTTTTTATCATTAATATATACTCCGTGTGTGTTTATTTGAGTGTGTGTGTGTGTACGTGTAGCATGCTGACTGAGAACCACTTCAACTAAATGCTTAGGATTGGTAGGCTGTTCAAACTATGTTCATGCATCTTTGCTCCCAATGGTTAGGATGTAAATTTGCCAAGCATCAGTGATGTTTGTTCCAAAATCTCTTTTTGCTTGTTATATGTGTTATTGTAATCATGTCATTTAATTAACTATGATTATAAATCCATTAAATATGGGAGCAAAAAGATGCCATACACACACAAAAAAAAAAATACCTAGGAATACATCTAACCAAAGCAGTAAAAGATCCCTACAAGGACAACTACAAAACACTGCTGAAAGAAATTAGAGATGACACAGGTGGAAAAAACATTCCAGGCTCATGGATTAGAAAAATTATTATTATTAAAATGACCATACTGCCCAAAGCAATCTACAGATTAAACACTATTTCTATCAAACTACCAACATCATTTTGCACAGAATTACAAAAGAAATCTAAAATTCATCTGTAACCAAAAAGAGCATGAATAGCCAAAACAATCCTAAGCAAAAAGAACAAAGCCAAAGGTAGCACATTACCTGACTTCAAACTACACTATAAGGCTATAGTAACCCAAACAGCATAGTACTGGTACAAAAACAGGTACATAAATCAGTGGAAGAGAACAGAGGACCCAGAAATAAAACTGCACACCTATAACCATCTGATCTTCTACAAAGCAGACAAAAATAAATAATGTGGCAAGGACTCCCTATGTGCTAAATGACACGGGAATAACTGGCTAACCATATGCAGAAGAATGAACTAGACCCCTGCCTTTTACCATATACAAAAATTAACTCAAATGAACACTTAACACTTAAATGTAAGACCTCAAGCTATAAAAAAATCCTAGAAGAAACCCTAGGGAATACCATTTTGGACACTAGCCTTGGCAGAGAATTTATGACTAAGTCCTCAAAAGCAATTGCAACAAAAGCAAAAATTGATGAGTGTGACCTAGTGAAACTAAAGAGCTTCTGCACAACAAAAGAAACTATCAACAGAATAAATACCCCACAGAATCTATTTGCAATATTGTGGAGAAAGTATTTGCAAATCATGCATCTGACAAAGGACTAATATCTAGAATCTATAAGGAACTTAACCCAACAAACAAAAAACAAATAACCTTATTAAAAAGTGGCCAAAGGACCTGAACATACACTTCACAAAATAAGACATACAAGCAGCCAACAAATATAGGAAAAAATGCTCGACATCACAAATCATCAGAAAAACACAAATCAAAACCACAATGAAATACCATCTCACACTAATCAGAATGGTTACTGTTATAAAGTCAAAGAACGTCAGATGCTGGCAAGACTGCGAAGAAAAGGGAACACTTATATATTGTTGATGGCAGTGTAAATTAGTTCAGCCACTGTGGAAAGCAATTTGGAGATTTCTCAAAGAACTAAAATAGAACTATTATTTGACCCAGCATCTCATTACCAGGTATATACCCAAAGGAATATAAAGCATTCTATCATAAAGACACATGCACTCATATGTTCATTGCAGCACTATTCACAACAGCAAATACATGGATTCAACCTAGGTGTCCATCAACAATTGACAAGATTTTTTAAAAATGTGGTACATATACACCATGGAATACTATGCAGCCATAAAAAGTGAATGGAATGAAATCATGTTGTTTGCAGCAACACTGATGCAGCTAAAGACCATCATCCTAAGAATATTAGCAAAGAAACAAAACCAAATACTGCATGTTCTCACTTATAAGCAGGAGCTAAACATTGGATACATGTGGACATAAATATGGGAACAATAGAGACTGAGGACTACTCATGGGGGGAGGACTGAAAAACTAATTATTGGGTACTATGCTCACCACCCGGGTAATGGGATCATTATGCCATATGCCTATGGTGCATCATGCCATATGCCCATGCAACACACCTGCACGTGTACCCCCGAATCTAAAATAAAAGTGGAAATTATTTAAAAAATAAGTGTGTTAGTGGGTTTAAAAAAAGAAAAAATATTGTAGCATTATTTATATTTTATTAATAAAAAATAAGAGAAAGGGAATTGGACATGGTGCAAGGATAAAAAATGTAATCGGTCAAGGCAATTGTGCTGCTCCCATATGGAAAATTTTTGCAACTATTAAAAATTACTTCTAAAAAAAGAGCTGCTATACCAGTAAAAAGAAATGGAATGCCTTGGAAAAACTCAGTGAAGGTAAGCTATTTTTAAAAGGCTACTAAATTAGCAATGAGAAAAAAATGGTTTCAAAAGATTGAGAAGAAAAAAATAAAAATTGTAAAAGATTTTATGTTTAGTTTGCTTGTCATGTACCTAAGTTTTAGCTCCACTTTAAAGAAATGGAAACTGGGAATTATAAACAATGTGATGTGGGTGGGGTTTATTCAAGTAGGATAACTGCAACCTCCTATCAGCAGACTCATAATCAAAGAAAAAAAACATAACTTTGCATTAAAAGATTAATGATTAAATATGCCCTTCTCTGTTATAAGTTAAAATAAAATGTTTAATGTACGTATTCATCATTTTGATGATATTTTGAAAAATTTCGTTAATTAACCAAACAACCAATATAAATAACATGGTCTCACATTGCATTGGTTATACAATGTATCCAGGTTTAACATAGTGATTAAAACATAGCACACCATTAGTAAAGGCTTGCAGAATGAAAAAAAATGTGGGGTGGGAGAAAATAAGGCATAAATTACTGCGTATTAAATGAGTTGCTTTGAGGGGTTCAAGTGAAAATACTGTTCTTAGGCTGCCAAGGTTGCAGTTCAGGAAGTTGCAACACCTTAAAATTGCAACGCAAGGTATGAAGAATGGTATAATTTGCTCCCTACACCACCTCCCTATAAAAAGGTTTCAAGTCAAAACTTTGTTTTTCCTACCACCAGTAGGTTCGTTATCTAAAACCAAACTCCTAAGAAATGTGAGAAGATTCACTTAGCCTACTGCTTCTGCTGCATTTAATATTTATGCTCTTCCTCCAAATTTTTGCAAATTAGTCCATTGACTATGCAGGGAGAGTTGGATTGTTACACATTTCCACAGCCAGCAGAAGAGAGAACAATGTAATAACTAGCAGGAGAAGGTTATTCAGACTTGACAACTTACAGCTCCAGGTGTGTCTAAGGTTAGGAAGTTTCTATTTTATGCATAATTTGTTGGGATGACTATCCTACAAGAGAATAGGAAACCAAGGAAAAATAACACTGATTAAGCCCTACTGTGCCCCAAGAGCTGTTCTAGTCCTTTACCTATTTAATCCTCACGGCAATCCCATGAGGTAGGCATTGTTATCTTCGTTTGACAGATGCGAAAACAGTCTCACAGAAGTTAAGCCATTTGCTCAGGATCACACAGCTAGTAAAAGGAAGGAAGTCCCTACACCTTACGCCGCCCCACCTTGCTCTCCGACCTTATCCCTTGTATATTTGTGCAAGTTGGAGTTGGTTTGCATAATTAAGTGCTAAGCCCACAGGAAAGTCCAGAGGTTTAGAGTTTCACCTAGTCATAACTGAGAGTAGAAACCTAAAGAAAGATAATATTAACTATACCCACTGTCTCTATTCTCATCATAATGCAAGCAGCATAACTGTCTGCCACTCCAAATTATGCGAGGCACGGAGGAGCACTTGAGTATACTGGAGGGTCCTTGTACACATTTGGGTAATTAGGACTGGGATTCTTCTAACCACTCATTGACCAAAGCAATTCCTCTCACAGACGTTTCTGCTCACTTTTATTTTTTTAAGGCTGCATGAAAATCATTTCCCAGGGTAAGAGTTCCACCTGGAGGATGATAAAGAATCTAGGCCACCCTCCACACAATTATAAAGGAGATAAACTATACATGGCTGAATGCAGAACGAATGCTCAGAAAAAATGCAGAAATATAAAGATATTAAAGCATATAACAACCATTTTTAATCAAAATGGTTATAAAAATGATAACCATATTTAACAATTTTTAACCATTTTTATCAAAATGGTTATAAAAATGATAACCATATTTAACCATTTTTAACCATTTAAACCATTTTTAACCATTGTTAAATGGTTATCATTTTTGAGTACTTACTAGGCATTAGAAACTGCTAGGTACAAACTTTATAGAATTATATTTAATCCCCAATAACTCTTTGAAAGGGATGCTACTATTCCCATTTTGGCGATAAGGTAACTGAGGTTTCAAAGCCAATAATTTTTCTGAATTCATCCAGCTATTAAATATTGAAGGGGTGGTTAAAACTCAGGTTTTTTTGTTTGTTTGTTTTTTGTTTTCTTAAGACAGTCTTGCTCTGTCACTCAGGCTGGAGTGCAGTAGCACGATGTTGGCGAACTGCAAACTCCACCTCCCAGGTTCAAGCAATTCTCCTGCCTCAGACTCCCAAGTAGCTGGGATTACAGGCACCCGCCACCACGCCCAGCTAATTTTGTATTTTTAGTAGAGATGGGGTTTCGCCATGTTGGCCAGGCTGGTCTCAAACTCCTGACCTCAAGTGATCTGCCCGCCTCAGCCTCCCAAAGTGCTGGTATTATAGGCATGAGCCACGGCACGTAGCCTAAAACTCAGGTTTCTATGAACACATTTTAGACTCTTAAACAGTGTTATATATTGCATGTCTAAGCAATGAGAATATTAAAAGACTGACTAATAGGCTCAGAAACCAAAACATTATCTTTTTCCTCTCGCCCCAATTCCAGAAAACTCCCCAGCTTGGATTCTTCCTTCACCCCTTTGTGCTACTATGCTCTACCTAGAAACTATCACGTTCCTGTCACAAGAAATCTGACATAACCCCATTCACATTCACGTGTAAATAAAGCTTAATCAATAAGGCTTAAGCTTTATTTATTTATTCAAATTGATTATTTAAGCTTAACAAACAAGACCTAAGCAAAAATTCATTATGTCTTTACCGTGCAATTAATTATTTACATCTAAATTGAGATAAACAAGGCTTAGTATAACAATCATTGATAGAAAACTCCCATCAGATCTGAACTGGTTCTGGGTTCTCCTTCCTTCTCTGTGCCCCACACCTCAGTACTCAACTTTCTTTTTCTTTCCTCCATGCTGTCACCACCTATTCCATCCTTCACGAGTCTTCTCCCCTAAACCCATCTTCAGAATAAAACACAATCTCCCTGGCAACCCCAGTTCTCACAAACTTTGAAAACAAACTCATGGATGGCTTGTGTTTTAAGGGTTTCCTTATGGAGTATGGTGGACAAGTAAACAGAAGGTAACGGGTAGAACAGTAGTTTGTATTTTCCAGGATGGCCACAGTAATATCTCTCATCCACGTGCTCTTGTTCAAATGTGACCTTGGCATTGGCACTCTTTTCATTAAGTGATGGGGACTAGGTCTACTTATCTAAACCTGAGTGGATTTTATGAATGTGTGCCAATAGGGAATGGTGGAAGGGATATTCTGTGACTTTGCATGAAAAGGAAATGCCATAACCTTTCTCCTTGCCTTCTTAGGACAAGAAGAACCCAGCCACCATGCCTCAAATAATCTCAAACTACCCATGGGGGAAGATCATATTGGAGAAGCCACAGACCAACTACGCTTTGGCTTTCTTCACACTCCTGTAGCACTTTATCTAAATACAGTAACAGTTAACAGTATATTATTTGTTCCTTTCTTGTCTCCCAATAGAACTGAGCTTATTGAGAATAATCCATTTTGGACCTCAGCTCATTGCCTGGTACAGAGTGGCACTTTTAAAAGATGTGTTTTATCATTCAAATAAAATGTCATTATTTAAAATGTGCTTATTTATTCAAAACTAAATGAAATATCAATTTGTATTGATTGGATTAAGGAAGGCTACCTGGAAAAGGTAACATTTGAACTGAGTATAGAAGAATGGGTTGAACTGGAACATTCTAAGCAGGGATTCTGTTTCAGTAAATATTCAGGGATAGTAAAGTGATGGGAATTATAGGTCAGCAAAATACATGGAGAAGTAGAAGTATACAGCACATACAAAATAATGAGAGACGACTTTGGTAAGGTAGGGTATGATGACTCATGTAGAAATTTAAACAAGTCTTTGGAATTTTGACTTTATTTACTGGCTGGAAAATACTGAAAGGTTCTAAGAAGGAGAATGTTGATATGTTTTCTGTAAGCCAGACTTCCTTTTAAATCCCTGGTTCATAACATATTTATTTTACATAAATGTTAGGACATTCTTCTTCCATATCTAATATTCAGTGATGTTAAGATTCCTGGTCAAAATCAGGTTCTCAGGTAGAGAAGTGCTAACTCCTTGACCTTCTTCTCTGGGTGGTGCATGGAGATAACTGGCAGCTTATGACAAGTTCCCCATGTCCCAGTGCAATGGAGCTCCAAATGCAGTCACCAGCCAGCCCTCGTGTAGCTCTCTCAGCAAAACTAATGTGATGAAAGAATCATTATCCAGAGAGAAGTAGGAGAATTATTAATTTCAGCAGCACCTCAAACAGTGCTTTACAAAGAATCCTTGCCAAACAGCCTGAAGCTGATGTTTCTTTGACAAGTGCACGTTTGGATCTGCTTCCTTTACTTGTGGCTCTAAAGGTAAACATTGTGTAACATTTAGCAAAATTTCTAAACAATATAATAGGATAACTACTAAAAACATATCCCTCTACTAGGTCAATTCATGCATAATTCATCAAACATGTAGTGAAGACCTATGTGCCACCCATTTCATAAACATTATTTCATTTAATTATATCTTTATAATCAGGAGAAATGAGTCAATTATACTAACTGTTTTATAGAAGATGAAGCTTAAGAACATTTAGTAATCAGGCCAAAGCTAGTTTCAAACACTGTCTGACTAATTTTTTTTCTCCATTACCCAGTTCTCTCTATATATAAATGATAGAAACTGGCTTGGTATTGGGAGTAAAAAATTGAGTAAGATGCCATCCCTGCTCTCAAGGGCCTTATAAAATATGTGGGAGATGATATATAAACCAAAAAGAATGAATTAAAGGCCAAATAGAAATACCTATAAAATAGAATAGAAACATAAAAAGGAAGCAATTACTTCTAGTCACAGGAATCTGGGAAGGCCTTACAAAGGAGAAAAACTAGAATAGATTTTCATGAATGAACAAGATTTTGATTGATGGTAACAAGAGACACTAAGAACACCGTCACAGGAATTACTAGCTGGGACTGGGATGTCAGACAGACCTGAGTCCAACAAAAATCTAAGAATCAATTCTAGATATTGATGTTATTGGATAGATAGCTAAAGAGATATATTTACTATATATAAAATATAGAGTGAAATATTAAATTAAAACTAAGAAAAAGGTACCATTGGCATGGAGTAGCAAATTAAAAAAATCAAACTTAGCAAACCCAAAGCATCAACTTATAATAACAAGTTTTAAAGAAAATGACATGACTAAGTTTCCTTTGTTCTGGGAATGCAAAAATCTCTTAATGTAATTCACCAGGTAAAATATTCCAGGAGAAAAACCTAAGCCATCTAAATATATACAGAAAATTTTAATTAAATTCAATATTCCTTCTTGAGTATAACTCTCAGCAAATTAGGATTTTCCCTAAGGTGATAAAGAATGCTATCAAAAAAGATAAAAATAAAAAAATAAAAAGCCCACAGCAAACAAACTCAATGTTAAAGTAAATTAAAATGGAGACTGGGCCTGAAGAAGCCCTGAGCCAGACAAAGTCAGTTAGGCCTCACAAATACCTGAACCTTGCTTAAATTGCAAATGTAAGTGAAAGCTAACTTGGGCCATGCTTATAAATGCCTTTGTTAGAGAAAAAACAAATTTAAGCTCATTCAGTCAGAAGCATCCAACAAACTTATAATTACATAAGTAAGGACTTTCCAATGGGATAGACCAAATAAGGCAACTGTATAACTGTAGCCTAACCAATCAAATATTTGCTTTGCTTTACTTCCGTTTTTGTTCTATAAAAGCCTCCCCCCTTGTATTCCTTAGAGGAGCTACCAAACCACTTCTGGTTTGGAGCTGCCAGATTCATGAATAACTATTTGATTAAATAAACTCTTTAAAATGGTATTGTCCCTCAGTTTATTTTTAACAATGGTAAAATGTTAAATGCATACCCATTTAATATTAAGGATATAACAAGGATGCCCATTATTTCTGCTTCTGTTTTGCATTGCACTTGAAGTACTATTCAGCACAATGAAACAAGAAAAAATAAATAAATAAAATGTGTTCAGAATTGCATTGAAATGAAAGAAACAAAACTATCATGTTTTTGTAGTGGATATGATTACCCACTTAGAAAACCCAAAAGAATCTTCAGACAGATTAGCAGATTAAATATTCTACTAATTCTAGAAAAACGGAACTATGCCAAACTCTTTTAATTAAAATCAATATTGTAAACTCAATTTTCTCCAAAATTAAAAGCCAAATTTCAATCAAGTCTCAACAGATTTTTTATGTAATTTTGACAATGTAATTCTTAAAAGTACTTGGAAAAACAAAGGCAGAGAATTCTTATTCAAGAATACTATATGAAAACATATAACAGAGTTAATATTGCAGACCAGTGAGAAAGTGTGGGCACTAGTTCCTTAAACAAGGCATATGAACTACAAATCATATAGGGTATTATTAATAAATTTGATTACATTATAATTTAAAATTTTTTTATCAAAAATTATATGAAGAGAATAGAAGAAAAACCATAATCTGGAAGAAAAATTTATAAAAACAAAAAATAAAAAAGAGACATTTATTCAGAATATATTAGGTTGAACCATACAAAACTGTCATTCTTATAGGTCAACAAAATATCAAATATTGATAATTCATTTGGTCTAAACTGATCTAAATAATTTTATAGATCACTAAGAAAAAGCTAAGCAGCTCCATAGAAAAATGAATAACAGGCATAAACTAACATTTCATAGAAGTGGAAAAACTGGCCAATCAAAATTGTACAAGCAATAAGCATTAGAATCAGGAAAGTATAAATTAAACTCAGAATAATACGCAGTTTCATATCCATTAGATTGGCAGAAATTATAAATTCTGACAATACCCAGAAAGCCAGGGTAGTCCATGAATTGCTGAAGACATGGAGCAAAGAAACCTTTTATTCAGAATTTTATTCCATCTTGGAATCAATTGCCATTAGTGCTCCTTACCCATCTTAATACCTGCTATATCAAGGCAATAGCAAGAAGAGAAGGCATTCCTGGGCATTATTCTGCAGAGCTGGACTCCTGCAACCTATGCAATGTTCAGATTTGCTCATAGACCCTAGGAATAACAGAAGCAAATTTGTTGGGACACTAGTTTAAACAGGAAGCCTACATTTTAGGGCAGTGGTCCTCAAACTTTAGCATGAACCAGAACCACCTGCAGGACTTCACATATTACTCAGCCCCACCCTCAGAATTTCTGATACAGGAAGTCTGTGGTGGGGCCAAGAATTTGCATTTCTAACAAGTCCCCAGGTGATGATGATGTGACTGGTCTGGAACCACCCTTTGAGAGCTATTGCTTTAGATAATAAACTTTTATCTATTGTATGCTCAGAAGAAAGGAAGGAGTGATGTGATGGAACGGAAGTTGGCATTTATTTAAGGTTCACCATATACCAGGTAGTATGCTTTTAAATATATTACTTCTGTTAATAATTACAACACTACAGCCAGGACATGGAATCAATCTAAGCATTCCTTAACAGAGGAATGAATAAAGAAAATGATAAATGATATGTATACACATATATATACATACAATGTGTGTGTATATATATACACACACTATATATATAGTGTGTGTATGTATATACTATTTGGCCTTTAAAAAGAAAGAAACCCTGTCATTTTTGAAAACTTTCCTGAACCTGAAGGACATTATGTTGTTAAGTGAAATGAGCCAGGCACAGAAAAACAAATACGTGATTTCACTTATGTGTGGAATCTTTAAAAGTGGAGCTCACAGAAGTACAGAATAGAATGGTGGTTACCAAGGGCTGGTGGGGACCTGGGCAGGGTTGGAGAGATGATGGTCAAAGAATACAGAAGTTCAGTTAGATAGAAGGAATATGTTTAAGAGACCTGTAGTACAACATGATGACCAGAGTTAATAACAACGTATTGTATTTTCAAAATCAGTAAAAGAGTAGATTCTAAGCATTCTTGCTACAAAAAATAAGTGAGATAATGCATACATTAATTAGCTCTATGGAGCCATGCCACAATGTATACATATTTAAAAACATCATGTTGTACATAATAAATACATAAATTTTATCAATAAAAATAATAAAATATTAAAGAAAATAGTCACAGCAAATCCATGAAGTAGGTGTTATTATTCCCATTTCACAGATAAGAGAACTAAGGCTCTCAAAATTAAGAATTTTGCCCAGTATTCCCCAGGTAATATATGACAGAGGGGAGATTAAAATGCAGTTCAATCTAATTACAATCTTGATACTCTTCAATTAGATAAAACATCTTCTGCTATTGGTTTCATTGATATAAGACCTGAGTGGACCATAGTTGCCTGGCAGTCAACACGCATATAAGTTGGATGTGTACAACAAATATAAGAAAGATGGAGGTGCCATACCAGGCCTAAAAAGCCTTCTTAATATCCTAATGAAGAGTGAGAAGGAACACTGTAGATACTCGTATATTTTTTCAGTTTTATAGACAACTATTAACATACAAGTATGCTTACTTAAGCTATACACATATTGAGTACAATTCATTTCAGTATATGTTAACTTCTTTGCAAATTTTTATGCTGTTCCTGTAATATTAAAAATAAGGAATTGTAACAGAAGTTATTAAGAAGATATCCTCAGCAGAGTAGACTGAGCATCTTTACCCAGTCCCTCTCCAGTTGGACCACTGTCTCATCAGAAAGTTAAAACAACAGGCTGGGTGTGGTGTCTCATGCCTGTAATCCCAGCACTTTGGGAGGCCGAGGCAGGTGAATCACTTGATGTCAGGAGTTTGAGACCAGCCTGGCCAACATGGTGAAACCCCGTCTCTACTAAAAATACAAAAATTAGCTGGGCATGGTGGCGCATGCCTGTAGTCCTAGCTATTCCGGAGGCTGAGGCAGGAGAATCGCTTGAACCCAGGAGGCAGAGGTTGCAGTGAGCTGAGATTGTCACTGCACTCCAGCCTGGGTGGGCAGAGCGAGACTCCATCTCAAAAAAAAGAAAAATTAAAACAACACTTGCTTTTAATCTCTAATGTTTCTATGACCATAAGGTGCTATAGAATACAACAAGAAGTGGCTGCTTTGCTATATTCCTCAGACTCTTAAAGCTCAAGAAGAAAAACCTTCCTGGATTTTTGAAGTTATAACTGACCACCAAAGCTCTTTAAGGTGCCTACCATTTCTAAATAGGATTATCAGTATGCACTGTAGTGTGACTATCATATCAGAACAGGCAAGGCATGAAACAATGTAAACATTCATTGCTATTTAAGCTTTATGTTAACATTGCTTACATCTCTGTAACTCTACAAAGCCTCAAAGGACGACAAAAGCTCTGCTGAGTTTGGCCTGCTGGCAAGCATGAATAACTGTCTACCTCTATTACTCTTTAAAGTAGCAAAAAAAGGCCGGGCACGGTGGCTCATGCCTGTAATCCCAGCACTTTGGGAGGCCGAGGCGGGCGGATCACGAGGTCAGGAGATCGAGACCATCCTGGTTAACATGGTGAAACCCTGTCTGTACTAAAAATACAAAAAATTAGCCGGGGGAGGTGGTGGGCACCTGTAGTCCCAGCTACTCGGGAGACTGAGGCAGGAGAATGGCGTGAACTCGGGAGGCGGAGCTTGCGGTGAGCCGAGATCACGCCACTGTACTCCAGCCTGGGCGACAGAGTGAGACTCCGTCTCAAAAAAAAAAAAATACCACACCTTCCTCTGTGGACAAAACCCAGACTTATAATGAAGCACAAATCAACAAATTGCCACTCTGTGCAATTTGCCTAGAATGTCATAAGAGTTCAAGTATAGATGCTAATATAATTAGCCAATTACACTGCCACCTTTCTTTTTAGGTCATAATATATTGTCCATCATAAGCCACATCAGTTTATTACAGCTTTGTTGGGGGAAGAAGTGGAGAATCACATATTCACATTTTAGATTTAGCAATCATCTACATTTATCCATACTTCTTTCTTCAGTGGCCTAATCAAGTTTGGAGCATAAGGTGTAGACTTGGCATAACCTATGCTTAAGATAGTGGGCTTTTCATACCTTTAGGATTAACAGTATTGTTTTCAGGCATACAGAAGACTATTGGTGTTTCATCTACATAGCCTCACAGCTTTATTCTTTCTCTTTACTAAAGGAAGTATCCTGAAAGTTAGCCAACTTCTTTTGAAAGTCAGCCAACAGCTTTTGAGAAAGAGCTATTTGGTACCTAAATGACAACTCTTTTTTTTTTTTTTCTTTTTCTTTTTTTAGACAGAGCCTCGCTCTGTCATCAGGCTGCAGTGCAGTGGCGTGATCTCGGCTCACTGCAATCTTCGCCTCCCAGGTTGAAGCAATTATCCTGCCTCAGCCTCCCGAGTAGCTGGGACTACAGGCATGTGCCACCACGCCCAGCTAATTTTTGTATTTTTAATAGAGACAGGGTTTCACCATGTTGGCCAGGATGGTCTTGATCTCTTGACCTCATGATCCACCTGCCTCGGCCTCCCAAAGTGCTGGGATTATAGGCGTGAGCCACCACACCCGGCCCCTTAAATGACAACTCATTAAACACGTAAATTTGTCACTGCTAATTCCCACTTTATGATTTCTATTATCTATTTTAGCAGTTTCTATTTCCTTTCATTGCATTGCCTGGTATGTGTCAATCATTCTTCTGGAAACATGATTTTTTTAATTTCAATTAAATAAATTATTATTTTATTTAAGTGCCTAATTATTTATTTAGATGCCTTCAAAATACTGGATGGCAATGCAGTATTCTAAAGGCATCTAAATAAATAATTAGGATCCTAATTTAAATAATTAGGAATTCAAAAGTAAGCTAAAATTCAACCACTCAGTAGTGATATTGATACAAATAATTCAACAGAGTTAACAATAAAGTGATTAAATAACCACTATATGGACAAGTTTATACATCTTCAGGCAATATAACAGTCCAGTAACTAACTATCCTGCTTGGCAGCTGACATAATTGTTTATCTTAATTTTGAGATGCATCTCAACCACAGAGACATTAATGAGTAGGAAGAAGCATCTTGGTGTCAAGAGAATACTATAATAATAACAGCTGTCATTTATTGATCACTACATGAAAGACAATTTATAACCTTATAATAGAAGTATTATACCTTTATTGAAGATGATAAACCTGAGGTCCAGAAAGGTTAGGGAATTTTTCTGAGTTCAACAAAGAAATAACAGGGCTTTAAAACATGGTGTGAACAAAATATCTATGATTCTTTTTTCACTACATCTGTGTTTCACTAATCTGAGAGCCTGCACATGAGGATTACTTAAGAGTATGGGTGTTTTCCAGATGGGAAGGCCTGGTCATCCTTCCTACTCAGTTAGCCAACAGCAAATCAGGGTTTAGGATCCACTAGATTGAATTATACTGATAGTGGTCTGCTTATACTTTCTCATACATTTGCTATAATCCAGAAGTCTCATTGCACTAACTTTGAAAGGTTGGTTATTTAAAACATAGGATAACAAAGAAAAATGTTATCACAATCTTGAGTATGGTATGGATGTACATGAATTTACAATAACTTTGGCCCATGCAATGAGTCCTTCAAATTACCTTTCAGATTTTGAATATAATATTCAAATTACCTTTCAGAATTGAATGCTTAATCATAGGTAAACACCATATCCCTTGAGTGCTGTTTTCAAAATATATGACCAAATAAAAATAAAATAAAATAACATATAAAAAGGAAGCCTAAGTTATTTGTTCCAGGTCATGTACCAAGAAGTGGAGGATCCAAAAACAGATCTGTCTAACAAAGCAGCCATGAGCTTTCAAGGAGAACAGGCTGCCTTGTTATATCTGCTTAAGTCAATCATACTGATGAACATAGAGATAAAGTTGTAGCAATTGTAGAACATAAAATTGTAGCAATGAAATTTAGAATACATTAGAATGAAGTACACTCTATATGAGAAATGCAAGGATGGTTTAAAATCAGGAAATTCATTAAAGTAATTCACTGTAATACAAGATTAAAAGAAATACGCCAGTAGAGAGATGTCAAAGACTTGATGAAATGTAACAATATTCCCAGCAACAAGCTAAATACTCAATGGTAGGAAAAAGGTTGTAAATTATAATCTATTCACTTAACAAGTATAGGATATCATGAAAAATTACCTTTATGTAAACCATATCTAGAAAACGCTTATTATATATATAATTGTACATAAAATTACAATTATACAAGAGGTCCAGCATAGAAGAGATTGAAAAATGCAAACCAAAATGATAAAAGTGATATAATGTGCAAGAATTGTGGGTATTTTTTCATCTTTTCAAGTTTTTGTTTCCAATATTTCTTTTTTTTTTTTTTCTTTTGAGATGGAGTCTTGCTCTGTCACCCAGGCTGGAGTGCAGTGCTGCTCTTGGCTCACTGCAACCTCCGCCTCTCAGGTCCAAGCAATTCTCCTGTCTCAGCCTCCCGAGTAGCTGGGATTACAGGCATGCACCATCACGCCCCACTAACTTTTTTTTTGTTTTACTGTTTTATTTTTAGTAGGGATGGGGTTTTACCATGTTGGCCAGGCTGGTCTCAAACTCCTGACTTAAAGTGATCCACCTGCCTTGGCCTCCCAAAGTGCTGGGATTACAGGCATCAGCCATCACTCCTGGCCCAGTATTTCAAAATGAAAAATATAGTCTAATATAAACAAAAGTTTTTTCATCATAACACAAATAATGTGTTGAAGCTACTTTCATCTTTTTTTCTAACTACTTGTTTTTATTTTCTTCTTCATCATCAGGACAATTTGGCATATCAAGGATCTATGTTTCCCAAGAATTGTAAATATTTCATTTTGCACATTGCCTGTTTCATACCTCATCAAGGGATGGCATGAAGTGTACCAATTATTTACACGTACACAGTTTTTAATAGTGGTCATATAGAGAACAGCATTTTATCTACCATCATACTAAATCTATTCCAGAAATAAAATTACATTCTGAATGTAAGATTTGCCAACTTTCTCTTGGATGGGAAAAGATTTTAATTAGAAGAGATTAAATTGATTTCCTTTTCTCGTTTTAAAGCTCAAAACTTCCATGACCTCATGACCTATAGAATACAAGCTAACATATTATATGTTTCTACATGCATCACTCAGCCTGTCTTTCCTCTTGCAAAAACTAGAGAAATTTTTTTTTCAATTTTTTTCTAATTTAAACTTGAAACAAAGGATATCGCCCATGGATTATACATTTATGCCCTCACACTAAGGAATCCCAGTTACTTAATCCATCTGACTGGCAGGGACTCCAAGGGCCATTTGCAGTCATCACGTCCCAGCCTTCATTATTTTACTTTATTCCAGCCTTCTACTGTCTAGCCCCATCTAGTTTCTCTCCTTTCTCTCTAATTTTTATCCATAATCCTAACTGACACCAAAAACCAACTTTCAGAGGTAGCATCATATCTTGGAAAGCATGAGAATTCTCTAGCCACACAGACAGAAGTTTGGCTGCTTACTAGCTGTGTGAGCTGGGCAAGTTGTGTAATCTCTCACAATACCATCAAGGATACCAATGTCTTCTCATACAACTGTTGTAAGAATTATAGAAATTGGTCTGCATGAGCCTGGCACATAATGAGACTCAAATTATATACACTGAATAGTAAAATATTACTTAAACAAATAACTGCACAACAGAAAAAGAACTCAAATGGAAAGGGAACCAGATAGAAGGGGATGATGGAAAAAAATATTTGCCTATTTGTCTAGATTTTTATTCTAAATCCTTCCTGCCACTAACTAGCTGTGTGACTTTGGAGCAAAACATTTTTCTCTATGGGTACCAGTCTGGTTGTAAATTGAGGAACCAGATTACATGATATCTTTGGCTGCTTCCTGCCTTAATTTGCTCTATTCTTTTGTTTTCTTTTTTAATCATACCAAGTGCACAGCTTTCAAATCTTGCTCAATTCTTTGAGAGAAATCCTTGGCTTTTATCTTTTCACCTGATATTTCTTAACAGCTGTCACTTCCTACACAGAGCTACAGAAAGGGCTTGTCATAGCCTCGAGCAAGCACGGGTGTTTGGCAGCCAAAGTGCAGAGCTGAGGGAACAGGGCAGATTCTCCAACCTTCCCCCCTTGAATGGGGCAGCAACACAAGATGTTTGATCAGACACGGCTTTCTGCAGCCTCTCTGTCTGGACTCTCCCTCTGTGTTCAGCCAGTCACTCACATTCTTATTACAATTTCCCCATGAGCCAGCTGCAAATTGGAGCCAAAGGGTCTGAGTGCTTTGTGCATGTGGGAGCCTTAGCTGCCTGGCAATCCCCAGCTGTCCTGCCACATTTCATCTAAAGCAATAAATGTGCCTCGTCAATGCTCACTTGGGAAGCTGCAGCCAGCAGTTAATCTGGAAAAGAGAGAAGAGAGACCTCTGCTCACTGAAGCAAAGGCCATTTCCACAAATGGTCCAAAAGGCTCTTCCAAAAGGACAGTCCCTGGCAAAGACAGCCCATAGGCACAACCCCAGGAGGAGGCAGCCACTGCTGCACTGTGGACATTTCCTGAGTTTGCACACTGTGACTGTGAGGATGCAGACAGGAATGAGACATGCTGGAGGAACTTGCAGACCCTGGAGGGGATTCCTTATGTTTGCACAGCTGCAACCATCACCAAAGCACTTGGGTACTCCCTTTGATCCTGAAAGTGGTCATATGCAGTAGTTGGGCAAGCAACATTATCCTCATTGCACAGCTAAGAAAACTGAGTCTGGAAAAGTTACACAATAAAGAGTAGAGGAAGTAGGAGTTATACAATAAAGAGTAAATGAGCTAAAGGAGGAAGCCCTTCATTGTCTTCCCCATCTTGAAATCTGGCCTATCTATGAAATTCCAGGGTGCAGTGTAATATCACTCGGTTTTTCCGGTTCAGAATTCTTTATTCATCTCTTGATAACAGCGCCCAATTTCTCTTTGACAAAAATCGCTCTCCCACTACATACAATCTTAATGAGAGGGGGCCATTAGTCGGGGAGGCACTTTCACCGCCACAACATTGGGCTTCTGACCCTGACTGCCAGGTCAGAGTACCCTGGTTAAATAAAAAGGCATATGACCAAGCAGGACCAATCAATGTTTTGGAGATAATTGATACAGATGCTGAGAGGGAGGATTTCTTTACTACTGGGATTGCAAATACTAAGATCCATGTATATTTCGACATCCCAAAGTTATCCTTAAAACCATCAGGAGAGACTACCTGAAAATGAAGCAAATACAAAAAAAAAAAAAAAAAAAAAGTAGATAAAGAAATGAGGGATGGAACGACAGAAGGATAAAAGAACAGTAGGGTGGAGGGAAAAGAGAAAAAAGAAAGAGGAGGGAGGGAGAAAGAGACAGAGAAAGAGAAAGAGAGGGAGAGAGAAAATTCTTCAAACCCCCAATCTAGCTAAGGCTAAAGGAAAACACTAACCACCTTAGATTTCCTAGTTACATAAAACATTGTATTATCTTGGTTTTTCACAAATTTAGTTTCAGTTCCTGTCACTTTCAACCAAAAGAGTTCTTATAAATACTATACTATGTAACTTTCAGACATACATAGATATATCATCTACATAGTAATAAATTCCAAGAAATGTTTTTTAGAAAACTGCTTTTTATTTCTTTTTTTTTTTTAAAGTTCCATGATACATGTGCAGAATGTGCAGGTTTATTACATAGGTATACATGTGCCATGGTGGTTTGCTGCACCTATCAACCCATCATCTAGGATTTAAGCCCCATATGCATTAGGTATTTGTCCTAGTGCTCTCCCTCCCCTTGCCCCCAACCACCTGTGTTGTTCCCCTCCCTGTGTCCACATGTTCTCATTGAAGAACCGCTTCTTTGAACCGCATGGTGAATAGTGATTCTGAGAAACTACTGACCGAATGCAATTGTAAAAGTGCTAGACATGAACTCCAAAAACAGAATCCCAATTTCAACTCCCTAAACAGAGAACTTTGTTCCAAGAGCCAGCACAATCACATACAATTTCTGCCACACTGAACAAATCTTTTAATTTCTACGAGAGTCGATCTCCTTGACTGCAAAATAAGAACATCTGTTTGCCTCTCTTACACACTAGTTGTGAGAATTATTAGGGAAAAATGTGAAGTGCTACATGAACTAAAATATTCTGTACAGATATAAGGGACTTATTACTAAATGATACGGTTTTCTATGTCCCCACCCAAATCTCATCTTGAACTGTAGGTCCCATAATCCCCAAGTGTCATAGGAGTCACCCGGTGGGAGGTAATTGAATCATAGGCACAGTTACCCCCTGTATTAGTCCATTTTCACACTGCTGATAAAGACATACCCAAGACTGGGCAAATTTACAAAAGAAAGAGGTTTATTGGACTTACAGCTCCATGTGGCTGGGGAGGCCTCACAATCATGGTGGAAGGTAAAAGCATGTCTCACATGGTGGCAGACAAGAGAAGAGAGTTTGTGCAGGGAATCTCCCCTTTTTAAAACTGTCAGATCCCATGTGACTTATTCACCATCACGAGAACAGCATAGGAAAGACCCGCTCCCATGATTCAGTCTCCTCCCACCAGGTCCCTCCCACAACATGTGGAAATTCAAGATGAGATTTGAGTGTGGACAAAGCCAAGCCATATTACCCTTTTGCTGTTTCTTGCTGTTCTCATGATAGTGAGTGAGTTCTCACGAGATCTGATGGTTTTATAAGGGGCTTTTCCCTCTTTTGCTCAGCACTTCTCCTTGCTGCCACCATGCGAAGAAGGACGTGTTTGCTTCCTCTTATGCCATTATTGTAAGTTTTCTGAGGCCTCCCCAGCCATGCTGAACTGTAAATCAATTAAAGCTCCTTCATTTATAAATTACCCAGTCTCAGGTGTGTCTTTATTAGCAGCATGAGAACGTACTGATACAGCAAATTGCAAATTGATACCAGGGATGGGGTTCAGAACAGAAGTGCAAGACCATGGACCCTGCTGAGCTACTAACACTTTGCTAAAGTGAGTGTGTGTGGATGCACACACACACACACACACACATATATATATGTGTATTGTGTGGTTGTAAATACAGAATGAAATAATATTTCAATGACTGATCACTCTTTAGCTTTGATGGGGTAAGTATTTTGAGGTGTTTGTTGGTTTGCAGTGTGCTTCCTAGATGATTTCTGCCACCAAATATCATAGCAGTAAAACAATAATGAACTTTGACAGACTGAGTTGAAGCTGTCTGGACTGTTCAATACAAAATTCAGTTCCATATGTACTGTTTCATCCTCAAATGCAAATGCTCCTGACAGCATGTCCTAGTGGCTTTTAAAGGTTCTGTAAAATGCATGAGGTCTGTTAAACTCTGCCTCTTTGAAATTCAGATTACTGAGATCAGCAACCCAGGAGTCATCCTCTCTTCCTCAACTTCACATCCTATCCATCCATCCGCCTTCCCAGACCCCCTTCATCCCTTCTGACCCACTGATGTTGCCATTTAAGTCCCTCATCACCTCAGAGCCCAAACACCAGAATGATTTGTTTGTTTCTAAAACAAACACCTGACTGTGATACTCCCCAGCTAAAACTTTAATAACTCCCTATGACCTACCAAATCACATATTAATTCCTTTAGTAAATAAACAACCATTCATGAGTTTACCCCCACTATTATCCCTTCATCCTTTCCTCTTGCTTCCACACCATGTGCACCTTATTTTCTAGCCACACCAAAATATTACTGAAAATTTCCCAAACTGCCAAGCTCTCTCACATTTTTCCACCCTTGTATTTGCTGTGTCTTCTGCCTAGAATCCTTACACCCTTCTCAAGTATACCTTCTTTGCCTGGAAAAATTCAAATCATCCAAAGAGGACGAACTTCAGTATCAGCTCCTTTGTGAAGCTTTTCCTGAACACAATTTCTCTACTCCAGCCTTTTGGAGCTTAACTCCCTGCATTATAATCACCATAGCTAACATTAATGGAAGGCTTACAATGCTCCAGCTACAATACTAAGCACTTTACATAAACTAACTCATTTGATCTTTTCAACAACACTAGGAAGTATCTATTATTTTCATTTTCATTTTACAAATGGAGAGAATAAAGCTTGAACATTGTTTAATTACTCCAAAATCACAAAGGTAATTAGTGATAAAACCAGGACAGGAATTCAAGCAGTCAGACTCCAGAACTCTTGTGCATAATGCCCAACATATCACATTGCACTGTCTTTATATTTCTATGCTAGTGTTTATCACATTATGCTAAATTATTTTTTGGTTTTTTTCCCCAAAAGGAGATATTTTTAGGAGAAGATTCCCTAGCATTTTAGGAGAAATTGCTAGCATGTCTATTTAACTTGGAAAGAGCCTTGAGCTGACTATGAATCCTAAAGGTCAAGATGTATCTTCATTTAATCAATCGCTCAGGTGTTGAGGGCAAAACCTGAAAGTGACAAACACAATACCAAATGGTAAGGATGGTGTGATGAATGGGGGTAAGAAGAGGATGCTGTGAGGACACAAAACAGCAGGATCTAAGAAGAAAGGGAAATAAGTTTGATGGAAAAATGACATGAGCAAAGGCTTGGAGTCTGGGAAATTATAGAAATTTTCAGAAGTCCTTTCCTGAATTTGCCCTGTAGTTTGGCCTGTAGCCTTCCATTCCCAGGAATAGGAACCACACTCTCTGTGGAAAGAGAAGAAAGCTCTCTGAAATGCATAAGCATGGAAGGAAGTTTGCTGTTAGAGCTCCTCCTCAAGCTAGACTGTGCTTCCCAGTGTGTTTATTTCCCCCAAATAGATGTAAGTCCAATGAGACCAGCGACCATGTTTGCTGATGCTTCACTCTATGTTCAGCATCTTGAACTGTATCTAGAACTGTAGCTGGCATATAGTAGATGCTCATAAGTAATCATGGGGAGAAGGCATGAATCTTCAAACTGAGCTTTGATATGAGATACTTCATCTACTAGCTCCTGACAACTTCCAAACGACAGAGACCTTTTGCCATCACTTTGCTAAGAGACCTTTTGCCATCACTTTGCTATCTTTTTTTAAAAAAACTGACTTCACCCTCCATCCTCATAGTAACCTGACTATTTTGTCTGGTTTAACCAGATGTGCCTACAGGCAGTTATCAGAAGCTCAGTATCTCTTTTCTCTCAGGCTTTAATGTGATTCACATCGATAAAAGTCTTGTCTTTAATTCTATTTATTTCAACAATGAAGGAAGAAGCTACCCTTGCACTCAAGAAACTCACATTCAATTTACGGAGACAGACACACACCTAGAAAACCCTTACATAGGGCAGTGTAAGTTATATGGCCTGATAGAGGTAAAAAAAAATCATGATCTTCATAGGAATGTGAGTGCAAGTATTAATAGTAACTTAAGAGAAAGTGGGAATATAAAAGGAAAATGGCACGGAGTTGGATGTAGGGTGGTAGACAGAGGGGACAGTATTATAAGCACAGTTACAGATTAAAACAAGCCACTTTGATGAAGGAATATCTGGAGGCTTCAAGGGCAGGGAGTAGTGGTCTATGGCTAGAGCTCTGAGTACACCGGATGGAGGGAGGTCAAGAGATAGGTGGATTACAGAGCGGCATACTTTCTGCATCAAAAGTCAAGATGCATGGGAACTGATAAAGCCTAATAGACAAAAGCATGAACGTGGCCATCAGAAAACCTGGGTTCCCGTTCTAGCTCTATCATGTCCTAACTCTTGTTACCTTGAAAAAGTAAATCAACCTAATTAAACTAAGTTATATCCAAAATAAAAATGATAATAGTATCTGGCTCAAAGAACCATTTGGAAGGACTGAATGAAATAATAAATATAAGGCTTCTGGAACATGTAAAGTCTTTTTTAAAGGGTTGGATATTTTTTAATGTTATTATTGTCTAGAAAAATTATTTCTCCAGGTTTTAAACTTGCTTAATACCTTTGGAAGACTATAGAAATTAAATTCTTTCTGTAGCTTGTTTAATAAACCATCTTTATGGAAAGTGTAAGTTGAAATTAAATCCAAATTCATGTAGAAAATACTATATTTAATGTGCAAGAAAGGAGTGTCAAATGCATTGAAAGGCAAGAATAGTGAAAAGCTGACAGCAACCAAAATTTACTGAGCACTTATGATGGCTTGAATTGTATGCCAAGCACAAGTACTTCTAGTTCTTAGTTGTTCCATGTCCTCAAGTCAAGAATCAAGCCGAATAAACTCAGATCATAATTTTTTTCATAATGTGAAGAATATATCTTCCCACTTATAAAACCCAGGGTAAAAGGAAGCCAGAACCTCAAAGGAGTTTCCTCCAGCATAAAACCAAAATGAAAAGCTTTCTCCTTCTAGTATAGAAGAATAGTGGGGAATGTCTATTTAAAATGAATTTTTACTTAAAAAGAAGAGAAGCAAGTAGATACACCAAAAAGTCAAACTCTCAGGGTCAGGAGATATGAGTTGTACTCTACTCTCCATTTGGAACTAGAGACCAGCAATGAGAGACAACTAGCAAAGTAGTCCCTTAGCAGCATGGAGTAAAAATAATCACAGAGTCATTTTAGGAGAGTCTGAATTAGCATTTCACATGCTCCTCAACACCAGTGTTGCAAGGAATCCAGAAGTCCCCCTTGGACTATGGAGTATGCTGTATCTGGAGTAAAGTGACCTTATAAATAAAGGCTACAGGAAGGGCTGTTTCAACAAAGACCTAACAAGGACCATTCTCAGCATGAGTAAAATAGGGTAGGGTTAGCAATGGGGGTAAAAGAATCCCACCAGACCCTGTTGGAGGCCAGAGAATAAACCATGGGTTCACTAATCATAAAGTTCAGCCACTAAGCCAATGTCAATGACCAGGTGAAAAAAGACATTGCCATGGAGACTCAAAGAGCCAGAGGGAGGTAAAAGGGCCTGCATGTGGGGAGCCAGGCCCCCTCCTCCCTGCTGCCATAGGCGGCATCAGCCTTCAGCCGTAATGTCGTACACTTAGAGATGAGCAAGGAAGAAGTGGGATTTAAAAGAGAAGCATTACCCAAAGGGATTGAAACTCCCAAAAGTTATTATCTAAACTGGAAAGGACTGAGATATCAGTAATTGGAAACTTTGGGTCCCCCACCCTCAACCTTCTTTCTAACTTCCAAATGACGTGGAACTTTTGAGCATGATTAAATCCAGTATAAAAAATAAAATTGGCCAGGCACGGTGGCTCACACCTGTAATTCCAGCACTTTGGGAGGCCAAGGCAGGCAGATCACCTGAGGTCAGGAGTTCGAGACCAGCCTGACAAACATGGAGAAACCCCGTCTCTACTAAAAGCACAAAATTAGCCAGGTGTGGTGGCAGACGCCTGCAATCCCGGCTATTCAGGAGGCTGAGGCAGGAGAATCTCTTGAACCACTCGAGCCTGGGCAACAAGATGGAGCGGAACTCCATCTCAAAAAAATAAAGATAAAAATAAAATAATAAAATCATATGTTCTTTGAGTAATAGTGAGAATACAATCTTGACCCAAGAATATATGTAATGTAACATCTGTTCTTTACAGATCTGTGAGCTGGACGCTATTACTATCTCTATTTTACAGGTGAGGAAATTGAAGCATAATGAGGTTAAATAAGTTTCCCAAGTCAACAGCTAGGATTCCAACCCATATCTGATTGAGGCCAAAGCCACTCTTGTAACCACTACATCTAACCAACGTTTAAAGTCAAATCATGGAAGATATTAAATGTCAGCATGTAAACTTCAAGCTTCACTTTATAGAAATTGGAATAAATAAAAAGTTTTCAACAGGGAGAAAGATTATTATTATACTTAAAGTTTAGAAGAATCACTGTCATGATGATGTGTGGAACAGACCAAACAGGTCAGGACTGATACACTGAGTTCATGTAAAAGATTTACCAAAAAAAAAAAAAAAATAGAGTGAAGATTCAAACTCAGGTCTATTTCATATAAATGTCAGCGAATTTTCCTCTGGGCAAACTGTCTCCCCCAGATGACCTCCAAATTTGAAGACAGAAGGAATGCAAGTATGGTTGTACCATCCACTGAGTGATGAGAGTTGTGTCAGTATAGAAAAAAATATCAAAATTGGTTTTGGATATATGCCTTCCTTAAATATGAATCTTCTTGAAAATAAATGGAACTCCATAAAATTTCAAGAAACCATTTCCAAAACTCTTGATATGGAAAAAGAGCATCATCATTATTATGATACATGTCTTAATTAATATTTTCTCAGAATGACTCAGTGTTGATATTGCCTCAATTACTTTTAAATTTTAACACATGAAAGTCCTATTTAATACAACCCATAAATTAAACTGAAAGTTTTTGAAAAATTCTTGTAATCACTTTGGAAAGGTAGATAAATATTTTTAACAGATACATGACCTGATTTCAGATATGTCCTGGGAAATTAGTATTTGTAGTTATTAATGAAGTCGAGGCATATACAACTGGAATTATAAATAGAAAAGCAAAGGATAGTGATGAAATAATCATTTGGTTCAATTCAAACCAATTAAATAAACTGTTATTGAACATCTGCTTCATGCGGGGCACTTTGCTAGGTAATGGGATTACAAGAAGGCTTGAGATAAAGTTTCTGTCCCCAAGGACTCGGAATCTGTGTTGCTGCAGAAAGAGCATGGCTTTTATAGCCACACTAACCTGGCTTTGAATCCTGACTCTGTCCTATAGCAGTGCATGTCCAAGGGCAAATCACTCAAACTCCAAGCCCCCATTTCTTCCCTGTAAAGCAGTGAAAGTAATATACTACACCTAACTTGCAAGGTCACTATGAGAATTAGTAATGAAGTAGGTAAATCCTAAAAACTGTGAACTATCAGCCTCAGTAAGAAACACTAGTTTACAAACAGCTATAACAAATGACACTCTAGTGTAAAAGCTATATTATTGAGACAGAGTCATGCTGCTTTTGTTCTTTCTAAGAGGTGGTCTGAGGTTCCAGGTTTTTTGTTTGTTTTTGTTTTACAGAGATGTATTTCTACAAGAAGAAAGAGGGCAGACATTGAAAACAGTTTTCTTCAATCATCTAATAAATGTTGTTAGATAGCAGACAGTCCAACTAGGAAAGGCAACTAGCCATTTATCCAATCAACCACATTCAACCACATTCTCATGTTATATTACTTAATCCTAACCACATCCCTGTGATGATGTATTGTCTTGTTTTGTTTATCTTAAAGATAAGGAAACAGACTTGTTGGAGAGATTAAATTATCTCCAAGATCACACAACTAGCAAGTAGCAGGACTAGAATCCAAACCACTATGTACCCTGTGCCTTGCATCCCATGTGCTACCTCTCAGCCTATCTGGAGACATCTATATAAAGAATCTTGTAGAAGGTGTTCCATGAACATGAATCAGTGAAGTTGAAGGACCAGGTTGGATGTATCTGGAGTATGGAGAAGCTGTCTCACTGGAGGGACTGGGAATTTAGCAGGATTTGGAGATCTTTGGGATAAGGAAGGCAGAAAGTTGCAAGGAACTGAGATGGATATGAATGGAACCCACCCACCTGCAAGCTCATTTTGGAATGCTGGAGGATTGATGCCTCTGCAAAGCATCTTTCAAAGGCAGGAAAGAGAGTAAGTTTTTTAGTATACAAGTCTACTTTCTTCAAGAGTTTCCAGATGGCCTTCTGAGCCTTCCCACTATCCTGATCTGCCTCTGAAGCTATATCCTTCTTGAAATCATAGTTCCCAGAGATCAATGCAATGATCCAAGTTGTTTTCATATTTAAATGAATCAAAAGCACTATCACCTCCTTCACTTTGAACACTATCAAAATTAATGCAACCTAAGATGACAGTGGTGTTCTGTTTTCTCTTGTTTTTATCAGCCATGCACCATTTAGTGACCCATGTGGCCTGCACAGGTTTTATTTACGAGACACATGTTTTTAATTGACAAAACAATGCAATCCTGGTGTTTTCCAAAGCCTTTAAGAGATGCCCATAAAGAAGACTTTATATTTCAGACTGTGACCAGGTTAAGGAGGTTTTAGAATCACAGCATTGTTTCCTAAACAGGAATGACAGCTAAAATGTTTTCTTTTAAATGATTTAAGAGGTATTGAGCCACTGTCTGAAGAACAAATCCATCCTCAGTGTGGCAGCTTTTTTCTCCCTCATTTGTTTTCATTCTGTCTGCATCACAAATTGTACACAACTTTTAGGGGCAAGTTTCTCTAGGAAAGAAAACTGATTAAAATGGAAAGGCCTCCCAAGAAAGAAATACTTATTTTGGGATCACAATTTTTTAAATGAATAAATCATGCCATGGGGCTGTGCTTCTAGCTTTATATTTCTAAACTGAAGTTTTCTGAGAAGATTTTGCCAAGGTTTGTTAAAAAAGGCTTTGATATATGAGAAAGATTCAACCCAATTGGACTGTGGCTCCTTCTCAGAATATTGCCTTAGTAACAGAGTGAAGAGGGTGGTCTTTGTCTGTTGCTGAAGTCTCTGCAAGAAAAACACTATGAACCAGTACTGCACAGAACAATAGCCTCATGACTAAATAGTTGTGTGAGATAATTAGTTGCAAATCATTAATAATAGGCAGGGGTATGAATAAGAAAAAAAACAATACTTAGAACCAAAATATCTTTTCCATTTATATTCAGAATTAAAATATAGGTTAGGAATATTCTTTAACTAGACCAATCATGTGCTAATTTTTCCTCAAACCCAGTTTTCAAGAATTAAGCATTTATTGAGCACCTACTCATGGCCAGGAAAAGCCAAGTATTGGGAATACAAAGAAAAATAAGACCAGTTTTTTGCTCTCTAGTAGCTCTAGTTCAAGAGTGATATAAATCGACAAATTATAATGTAGCATATAAGAGTAATGGTAAGGAAGTAGGCACTGTGTTGTTAAACACAGAGGAGGGAGCCCAAAACCCTGGGCTGCCAGCCAAAGGAAAGCCTCACGAGGAAATGAAACTGAAGTAGTCTTTACAGTTGGGTGACAGCTATTCTGAGAATGGAGGCAAGGCATTGTAGGTAAGATAAACAATGTGTATACAAGGAGTTATGAAAGTTTGATATAGTTTGCATAATTAACAAATGAGGACAAATTCAATGTCCAGACTGTAGGGTAGGTGGAAGTAATGTAGGTGGTAGACAAGAATACAAAGAAATCTTGGGGCCAGAGGACAGAAGTCCTCTCTGGCCAACACAAGATGGCAAGTTATGCATCTGTCCATGGTGGTCTTTTGGCAATGACTGTAATGATTCCTGCTGTATTAGAGTCCTTCTGAATTGGAATTTCTTGCATGGCTTTTTTCTCTTCCACCCTATTGAGAGATATCTGGAAACATTTCAGTTTTTGTAAAAGTCCTATAAGAGTATCTTAAGTTCTGTGCATGGCTTCCTCAAAAATCTCAAGACATAAGGTAGGGCCAGTCCTGAACAAAAACATGAAGCAGGGAAAAGAATAAGCATTTATTGATCACATTCTCTTTCTCAGACGTTTTTTACATCCTATATCATTTAATCTTTACAATAATCCTAAAAGGGTAAATATCATTGTGCTACAAAACAGATAAAAAAGCTCAATATATATTTGCTTCATTAATGAGTGTGCTCAAAAAGAGAAAGCATTTTGTCAAAAGCCACACAGCCAATAGGTGTGTCTGGCTTCAAAGCCTCTTTCCATGACATTAACCTGTGCAGTTTAGCTTCAGGGTCGTCCGCCTTTCCATTTCTGTAATATTTGCCTCTTCTCACACATCACCATTACTATAGACTTCCAAGTATCTTATTGCTGATGTGAATGAATTTGAACCCCATGTGACAAGTAGATCTAAAATGTGCAGTCACAATTCCCAGCATGTAAGCCTGGATTTGCCATTAGTAAGCTGTGTGACTCTGAGTGAGTAATTTTGTCTCCCAGTTTTCTCACTTTTAAAATAGAGAGATCTGAAGAGTCTTCAGGGGCCCTTTAAGGTCTAACATTCTGTGGTACACTCTATACCTATGAGGAGCATTTGAAGAGAAATAGCAATGCTTGACCAAAAGGAATCAACTCTCTAATGATGGAATTTCAGATATTGTGCCATAACTTGGGGAAATAGACATCTGAGGCTGAAGAAGGTATGTCTACCTGATACCAATCAATTCAACAGGCATTTAAAGAGAGCCTACTATAGGCCAGATAAATAAAATAGCTTCTGATTTCAAGGAGTTTTTGTTTCAGCGGCAAAAATAAACCTGTAAGAAAACAATGACTGTATGGGAGAATGAGGCACTGCAAGAGAAGAAAACACAGGCAGTGAGTGAATACAGAGAAGAGGCACCTGAAACACTTTAGAGTTTCATGGAAGGTTTCCCAAAGGGGGTGAAAATTAGGCTGAAGCATGAAGGACAAGTACTTCTTAAAGGCCTCATAGGAGAAAAAGGGTAAATGTGAATGTCTTCCATACAGAAGAAGCAGTAGGTGAAATGCTAAGAGGTGTGAATTAGCAGGATGCCTGTAGAAATTATAAGTTGCGCAATGTTGTGAAAGCCAAAACTCTATATTGCAAAGAAGCAGGATATAAGCTGAAGATGGGAAAGTAAGCAGGAGCCAGAAAACTGAGGGCCTTGCATTCCATGCTAAGGAGTTTTGACATTATCTCGTGGATCTCAAGAGATAGTGAAAAGCTTTAAGCAGAGATAGTTATTCAAAAGTAACTTCCCTCTTCATCCACACCTTGGACCAGCTTGCCTCTTTCAAATAAGCCTACAAGTTGGGGTCAAACTGCGTGGCCTTTCCAGTCCTTTCTTGAAAATCTTCTAAGTTGAACCTTCCATAACCATATACCTATGATCTTATGCTCTGAAGACCCCAGAAGAATTAATTCTGTACATGCTAAGCATTTCTGCATGGGCTGCTTCCCAAGCAAGACAGCCAAAAGCCGCAGCACAAGCTCTGAACAAACTCTGCAGCTCCTGAATTATTCAGGGTACTATTAAAATGAGGCTCATGACTCACAGGGCAAATTAATTTTAATTTTTAAACAGGCAACATTTTAAACTGTTCATTTCCTTGAAATGTATCTGTCCTGGCATTTTTATCATCAGAAGAGTAAGTAAAGCTCACAATGGAAAGAGAAAAAACAGCTGGCATGTCCCTAAACTGGGACTCTTTAGTGTCCGGGAAGAGTCTGTCTAGAATGAGCAAGAGTCACATCATATATTCTTGCAGGGTACGTATCTTGAAACTCTAGTGTGAGTCCGAGAAATTCAGGGCTAGAAAATTCATTTTCCTTCTGCTTTTGTCATAGTTACATGTGGTCAGCAGCCTGAAACTCCAGCACTTCAGCCAGAGTGCTTTAACTCTGCAGCCTATTTCCACACAAAGGCAAGAGCACAGTCAATGGCCTATGCTATGGAAGCCTAAGAACATCTCTCTGACTGTAAACTTCTCTCTAGGACAGGGACACGTTTTTCCTTTCCTTTTATACTATCTCAGCATTCTATGGCTAGCAACTGAAGTGTCCTTGCCATGCCCATTAGCCCCAGGAACAAAATAAGATGTCACCACTGCTGCCTAAACTTTGCCTCCAAATGACTCCAGATTCTAACTCTCTTGTCACTCAGACATTCAGATCAAGGTGGCTTCCATGAATGAACTGAAAGTGAGGACGTTAAGTTTAGGGTGGAGCCAGACCGGTACTCAGGCTTTCTCCCTTCCTATCCAGGCTTCAACCACTACACTTGTTGGCACATTAGAATCAGGAAATCTCTCAGATGCTCACCTGACTTCCCTCCCTACTCCTTGCCTTCGTGATCACTGGCAGTCACACACACACACAAAGAAAATAAGTAAATATTTTTGAAGACCCCCCCCCCAACTGTAGAGCCATCACTCTGATAGTCAATTTATAGACATCACAATGCAATTTAATCCTTTCAATAAGTCTGTGAGGAAGAATGCTTTAGGCCGGGTGTGGTGGCTCACTCCAGTCATCCCAGCACTTTGGGAGGCTGAGGTGGGCAGATCACTAGGTCAGGAGATCGAGACCATCCTGGCTAACACAGTGAATCCCTGTCTCTACTAAAAATACAAAAAAAAATTAGCTGGGCCTGGTGGCGGGCATCTGTAGTCCCAGCTACTCAGGAGGCTGAGGCAGGAGAATGGCGTGAACTCGGGAGGCAGAGCTTGCAGTGAGCCAAGATCGTGCCACTGCACTCCAGCCTGGGCAACAGAGTGAGACTCCATCTCAAAAAAAAAAAAAAAAAAGAATGCTTTAGACCTATTTTGTATTTGAAAAAAACTGAGGCACACAGATTACACAGAAAACCAGTCATAGTACTAACATTTAACCCATGTCTGTCTGACTGTAAAGTTTTTGGTCTTTCTATTTCACTGAGAATTTGAGGGGGTTAGGGTGAACCCTCTGATTGAGTAAAGAGTCTTCTATTTCACAGCTTGACTCAGGCCTTCAGCCCGTGTGATATTTAACCCTTGTGGTTCCCTCATCCCTACACAGACAGGAGTTCGCATTTCCTGCCCATCTGTGTCTCATCACAACTTCTCAGACTCACCAAAGGTCCTCCCTGTGTCACCATGGGACTAATATTCACGGCCATTTTGGAAAAAGCCCCAGTGGCCAGAAAGGCAGCTTTGTTCATTTACAGTCTACCCACTCTTGCTTAGCTATGCTCCAATTTCCAGACACAAAGCACAGTCTTAACTCAGGTCCATCCGCTCTCTTGCTTGACACCTTCCTGTCCAAAGTGGTCTCTTTGCTTCCAGTCTTTCCCTTATCCAATCCACACTCCACACTAATGTCAAAAATGCAGCTCCAAAAGGTATATATAAACATGGCTCTATTTGCTGAAAACTCCTTGCCTAATTTAATAAGGGTGTGTGAGGCCCTTCATGTTCTAGCCTCTGACTTCAGCCTTATTCCTTGCCGTTCTTCCTGTCCCCATTCTTAAACCCTATGCTTCAACCATATCAAAATACTGCCATTGCCCAGGCTACAGCACTTTTGTGAGTTTTGCATATACTGCAACACACATACGTGTCCAGTTGGTGAACTCCTAATCATTCTTCAAAGCCCAGATCAAGTGTAGCACTTTCATGAAGCCTCCATGTCCATTGCAGAAGAAATTTATCACTCATTTTGGGGCTCCCACTGTTTTTTGAACATTCTTAAGTTACAACACCTATCTTATATCAGTCTGTCATTTTAGAACTCTCTTAATTTTTCTTTATTATACCGTGTGTTCCTTAAGGAAAGAGAAACCATATCTGATTCATCTTGGAAGCCCAGTTTGCATAAAACAAGCATTCAACAAACTTTTGAGGAATGAATTACGGTCATTTCTCAATATACATTGGGGAATGGTTTCAGGATCCTCTCATATACCAAAATCCCAGTATACTCAAGTAATTCACAGTCATCGTTGCAGTACCTGCCTATAGGAAAAGTCAGTTTTCCAATGCATGAGTTTCACATCCCTTAAATATTGTATTTTCCATCCACATTTGTTTTTTTAAAAATCTGCATAAAAGTGGACCCACACAGTTCAAATCCTTGCTGTTCAAAGGTCAACTATAGTTGAAAATAAATAGTTTAATAATTCATATATCAAGAAATTAAATCAGAGTAGCTCAGTTTTACTCGGGTCTCTCAATAGCATCTTGTTAGAAATCAGTCTTCTAAATATTATTTTCACGTCTCATGTAAACAGTTTTCTGTATGGAAAAACATTCTAATCAGCTAATAATACTTAGTTTCAAACATGCAGCAGTTATATTTCTCATAAATTAATAAATGAGCATTCTAATTTATACATAAGTCATCTATAAATTTGGTTAGTGCAAGTCAGTCCTCTTGAGACTGATAACCTCCAGCTACTTTGGGAAAATTGTCTTTCAGATCAGATTGTAGTAACCTAAGAACCAGCTTGCAGAATTCTATGAAAGCAGCCAGTCAACTTCTATCTTTATGGAATTGCTCTTTAAAATTAAATTGTGAGGCCTTAACCACTGAGCCTTAATTTTTTAATTGCAAAATAGGGAGTTGGATTTGGTCTTGAGTCACAAACTCAAATGCTTGCTGTTAACCTGGTGAGAGAATTCAACTGGGTGTCAGACCAAAAGAGCTTGATTGCATGTATAACAATCATAATCAGTCACAATTTCTACCTAGTTGCATTGTTCATCAACGTATAAGACATCAAATGCATCACAGACATAGGCCTTGTATGCCCATCAGTCACCTGATGTGGAAGCTCTCCTTACTCACAGAACTCGAATACACTTTAAGAGTGTGATATTGTGACTGCCATTTCTATGACCTCCATGCTTGCTTTATTTATTCATTCAATAATAAGTATTGCAGGCACTCAAGTAGTGGCTGACAGTACTAGGGTAAATAAACATGACCCTACCTTCAATGGACACTAGGGTCTGGTGGAAAAGACGGATAATTAATTAAAGACGTGCGGTATTAAAGAGAGTTTACAAAGAGCTGTGGGAGTACAGGAAAAAATATTGTCTATGCAAAGAGTTGTTGCCCTGGAAAGGTCAGAAAGGTTTCACAGAGAAAGTGATATGTGAGCTGAGCCTAGAAAGATAAATAAGAGGTTTTCAGACAGTGAAGAACATTCAGGTAAGGTGAATAGTATGGGTAAAGGCATAAAAATAGGAGTGCAAAATGGAAAGGGGAAGGGTATAAAACGTAGTTATATCTTCTTCATCCAAAAACTGCAGAAGGTGAGAGAGCATAAAAGAAAAGAAAAACACAACTTTCTAGTTCCACTGAGACTTGTCCCCACTTAAACACAGCAACCCCACCACAAGCATTAAGCCATTCATTCAACATTTGCACTGCTAACCTAGCCCAGGTTTTTGAGCAAAGATGTGAGCAAGACATCTCTCATACCCAATGTACCGTATTCAATGCAGTCAGCTTCCTTTCTTATGAGGAATTTCTCAACCCGGTAAACAAGACCCTCCTTCTCAGAGGCCCCAGCAGCCCAGAGGAACTCTTCACTGAAAAACAATTTGAATAATGCTAATTCTTTAGAGTGATGGATAGACACTAAACAGTTGATTTAACATATTACTTAAATTGCCTCTGTACAGAGTAGAGGGAACAACCACTTAAGATACAAGTTGTTAAACTTTTTATTAATGCTTCATATAAAATAGGGAGCAGAGGAAGGAATTAACAACAATAAGAGCCACTACTTATGTAGCACTCACTATGCTCTGATTATCACTGTAACTGCCTCACAAACATTAATTTACTTAATCCTCACTACAGCCCAATGAAGAAAGCCCTATTATCATCTTATTTTACAAAAGGAGAAACTGAGGCTCAAGGAGACTGTTTCTCACTCTTTGCTGATAAGTGGTAAAAAACTGACATTTGAACTCTGGCAGAAGACCCCTCAGACGTTGCTCTTAAGAATTATAATACGGCCTCATAATATAGAAGATACAAACCCTCTGTCATATTATATGCCAAATGTTCTGGATAAACTGTATCATTTAATCTTCATGACATCCAATATTATGAATTAAGAGCTGAGGCCTGGAGAGGGTAACTGGCCCAATATTACACAGCTGGTAAGTGAAACAGGCTGAATTTGATTTCAAGTTTATCTGATTTAAAGCTTACGTCACAGTGTCTGTCTCTGTAAGTGACACATAAGGAAGACAAGTGGCTAGCAAGTCAGAAGTTCTGACTTCCCTGGATGACATTATTTTAACTTTAATGCCAATATCTGGTAGATTTGAAAATACCTGTAACTGAGGATCTTCATTAAACAGTGAAGAGTTTTGCCGGGTCAGTAGTTTTCAGACAGTGTTCCTTGAAGCCCCAGGGGATTCTTCAAAGGGGAAAGTCCAAGTTCAAGCTTTTGTTGGGTTTTTAATAAGAAAGGTTTATATCTCACTCACCTTACATATAGTCAGGACCATGACATTGCCAGAAACAGCATCACCTCTAGAATTAACTCAATCTCCTACTAAGCAATCACAGACTCCTATTCTTTCAGCTTATTTTCTCTAGTACTCTCATGTCAATAATTATCCAAACTCATTGAAATCCCTGACCCCCTCCAATTTCTCTCTAATTGCCAGCCTTCTATCATTCAGACCCTAGCCCAGATTCATGGCCCATGATACTATCATAGTAATATCCCTAAGTTTCTTGCCAGTATGTGCTGCAATTGTGCTCATCTCAACCCTGAATGAATCTAAGCCTTTGCCTTCTCATTTCGTCATTCACACAGCTTAATTTGCTGAAGACCATCACATAACTGGAAAAATTGCTTTCACCATATAGCCATGATCACCAACCCCAAACTCAATACTGTCTAGCTCCTTTGGTCTGATACCCAGTTGAGTTCACTCACTAGGTTATTAACAGCAGGCATTATTCTAATAAGCTCAGTCTCCCACTCTTTGCAGAATTCTCCAGTTTCTCAAAGATCCCAAACTGCAGCTCTATTTATAGTAGTTTGGCTTACCTTGTATCTTGTTAAAGAAAGAGGAGGAGGGGGGACAGGAGGAAGGGAAGAAGGAGGAGGAGGAACAAGGAAAGGAGAAGAAGGAAAAGGAGATAGAGAAGAAAAAGTGGAAGCAACCTAATAGTATCTCCCATACCTTCCTACCTTCAAATGTACAAAAATACCTAATCTGCAGTCATTTCTCTTTCTTTCCAATTATAACCATGAAACATACCTTGCTAGCAATGATCACACCCTCTACCCTTTCCATATGCTTTGGATTTCATTCTTTCTCATATTCTCAGTTATCCTACTCTCCCTTGCATCTTCTGTCTCTCCTTCTATAACAGATTTTTACATCATCATTAAATATTATCACAATTCCCATATTGTTTTTTTAAATCCTCATTTAGTCTCATGTTCCCCTCTAGCTACTTCCCCATTTTTCTGTACAGCAAAACTCCACCAAAAAGTTAAAAATAATATCTGACATACTTAAATGAAGAGGCATAAACCAACATATTTAATATACCTTTCACCAGGTCTGATCTATGCCAGATGCTCAATAAATGATAGCACTGGTAGTAAAAACAGGAATAAAAATAATAATTGCAACAAACATAGAAATTTTCTTATATGCCAGCACAACCCTTAGCATTATGAGTAGATTGTCGAAGGTTGCCCCTTCAACAACCCTATGAAGCAGGTATTAATTTTATCCTAGTTTTATAGATGATGTATTTGAAGCTTAGAAAGCTTAATTTGCCCAAGGTCACACATCTAGTAGAAGACATGACCAGGATTTCCTTCCAAATCTCTCTGACTGCATAGACAATGATTGTCACCCTCTAAGTCACCTCTTCCTCTGTTGATCCAGTGCTCTTTTTATACTTCTACCTCACAAGACCAGAGTAGCACAGTAACAATTAGGAAGGATTTCTGTGAAGTTGGATAATGCTGGCTTAAACTCCAGCCCCCTTAGGGTGTCAGTCCATAGGCAGATCCACTAGGAAAATTCTAAGGAAAGTGTTTTTATGGAGGGGAAACAAGTTTTACTCACAACAAATGATTGAAGAAATATTCTGTGAATAAAGATGATAAAAGAAGTTCTAATAAGGATAACACGAAGTTTGGGAGAGAGGTGATCTCTGTGGGTTTAGACAGCATAGGAGTGGACAGATGATGATGATCTTTTGGTGAATATACCAAATATAAACTAACTATGGAAACACTTTTTGGTAACCAGTTACAGAAGGAATGGTGGACTCAAATTTATAGGACCTCAGACATTAAGTGATTTCTACTCAGCCAACTGTGTCCTTGATTCAGAGTCTTACACAGCTCATACAGGTTCATTTAGGTAATGCGCCTAGCACAGCCTCTGGTATATAACAGGAGATCAGCAATGGTAGCTATTATTATTCAGGTTCTGTGGTTATTGAATAAATGGCAACTCCTCTTTTCATAGCATATTTTGAAATTGCATATTAATATAATTCTACATGCACCAGAGATGCATAAAAACAGATAATGCTTTTTAGGCATTCAATTTGCCAGCCTACCAAATTAACTCTTTTAATCTTTTCATTTTTTATTTTATTATTATTATACTTTAAGTTTTAGGGTACATGTGCACAATGTACAGGTTAGTTACATATGTATACATGTGCCATGCTGGTGTGCTGCACCCATTAACTCGTCATTTAGAATGAGGTATATCTCCTAAAGCTATCTCTCCCTCCTCCCCCCAACCCACAACAGTCCCCAGAGTGTGATGTTCCCCTTCCTGTGTCCAAGTGTTCTCATTGTTCAATTCCCACCTATGAGTGAGAATATGCAGTGTTTGTTTTTTTGTTCTTGTGATAGTTTATTGAGAATGATGATTTCCAATTTTATCCATGTCCCTACAAAGGACATGAACTCATCATTTTTTATGGCTGCATAGTATTCCATGGTGTATATGTGCCACATTTTCTTAATCCAGTCTATCATTGTTGGATAGACTATCATTGGGTTGGTTCCAAGTCTTTGCTATTGTGAATAGTGCCCCAGTAAACATACGTGTGCATGTGTCTTTATAGCAGCATGATTTATAATCCTTTGGGTATATACCCAGTAATGGGATGGCTGGGTCAAATGGTATTTCTAGTTCTAGATCCCTGAGGAATCGCCACACTGACTTCCACAAGGGTTGAACTAGTTTACAGTCCCACCAACAGTGTAAAAGTGTTCCTATTTCTCCACATCCTCTCCAGCACCTGTTGTTTCCTGACCTTTTAATGACTGCCATTCTAACTGGTGTGAGATGGTATCTCATTGTGGTTTTGATTTGCATTTCTCTGATGGCCAGCGATGATGAGCATTTTTTCATGTGTTTTTTGGCTGCATAAATGTCTTCTTTCGAGAAGTGTCTGTTCATGTCCTTCACCCACTTTTTGATGGGGTTGTTTGTTTTTTTCTTGTAAATTTGTTTGAGTTCATTGTAGATTCTGGATATTAGCCCTTTGTCAGATGAGTAGGTTGCAAAAATTTTCTCCCATTTTGTAGGTTGCCTGTTCACTCTAATGGTGGTTTCTTTTGCTGTGCAGAAGTTCTTTAGTTTAATTAGATCCCATTTGTCAATTTTGGCTTTTGTTGCTATTGCTTTTGGTGTTTTAGACATGAAGCCCTTGCCCATGCCTATGTCCTGAATGGTAATGCCTAGGTTTTCTTCTAGGGTTTTTATGGTTTTAGGTCTAATGTTTAAGTCTTTAATCCATCCAGAATTAATTTTTGTATAAAGTGTAAGGAAGGGATCCAGTTTCAGCTTTCTCCATATGGCTAGCCAGTTTTCCCAGCACCATTTATTAAATAGGGAATCCTTTCCCCATTGCTTGTTTTTCTCAGGTTTGTCAAAGATCAGATAGTTGTAGATATGTGGTGTTATTTCTGAGGGCTCTGTTCTGTTCCATTGATCTATATCTCTGTTTTGGTACCAGTACCATGCTGTTTTGGTTACTGTAGCCTTGTAGTATAGTTTGAAGTCAGGTAGCGTGATGCCTCCAGCTTTGTTCTTTTGGCTTAGGATTGACTTGGCGATGCGGTCTCTTTTTTGGTTCCATATGAACTTTAAAGTAGTTTTTTCCAATTCTGTGAAGAAAGTCATTGGTAGCTTGATGGGGATGGCATTGAATCTATAAATTACCTTGGGCAGTATGGCCATTTTCATGATATTGATTCTTCCTACCCATGAGCATGGAATGTTCTTCCATTTGTTTGTATCCTCTTTTATTTCATTGAGCAGTGGTTTGCAGTTCTCCTTGAAGAGGTCCTTCACATCTCTTGTAAGGTGGATTCCTAGGTATTTTATTCTCTTTGAAGCAATTGTGAATGGGAGTTCACTCATGATTTGGCTCTCTGTTTGTCTGTTGTTGGTGTATAAGAAAGCTTGTGATTTTTGTACATTGATTTTGTAACCTGAGACTTTGCTGAAGTTGCTTATCAGCTTAAGGAGATTTTGGGCTGAGACAATGGGATTTTCTAGATATACAATCATGTCTTCTGCAAACAGGGACAATTTGACTTCCTCTTTTCCTAATTGAATACCCTTTATTTCCTTCTCCTGCCTAATTGCCCTGGCCAGAACTTCCAACACTATGTTGAATAGGAGTGGTGAGAGAGGGCATTCCTGTCCTGTGCCAGTTTTCAAAGGGAATGCTTCCAGTTTTTGCCCATTCAGTATGATATTGGCTGTGGGTTTGTCATAGATAGCGCTTATTATTTTGAGATACGTCCCATCAATACCTAATTTATTGAGAGATTTTAGCATGAAGGTTTTTGAATTTTGTCAAAGGCCTTTTCTGCATCTATTGAGATAATCATGTGGTTTTTGTCTTTGGTTCTGTTTATATGCTGGATTACATTTATTGATTTGCGTATATTGAACCAGCCTTGCATCCCAGGGACGAAGCCCACTTGATCATGGTGGATAAGCTTTTTGGTGGATTCTGTTTGCCAGTATTTTATTGAGGATTTTTGCATCAATGTTCATCAAGGATATTGGTCTAAAATTCTCTTTTTTGGTTCTGTCTCTGCCTGGCTTTGGTATCAGGATGATGCTGGCCTCATAAAATGAGTTAGGGAGGATTCCTTCTTTTTCTGTTGATTGGAATAGTTTCAGAAGGAATGGTACCAGTTCCTCCTTGTACCTCTGGTAGAATTTGGCTGTGAATCCATCTGGTCCTGGACTCTTTTTGGTTGGTAAGCTATTGATTATTGCCACAATTTCAGAGCCTGTTATTGGTCTATTCAGAGATTCAACTTCTTCCTGGTTTAGTCTTGGGAGGGTGTATGTGTCGAGGAATTTATCCATTTCTTCTAGATTTTCTAGTTTATTTGCATAGAGGTGTTTGTAGTATTCTCTGATGGTAGATTGTATTTCTGTGGGATCGGTGGTGATATCCCCTTTATCTTTTTTTATTGCATCTATTTGATTCTTCTCTCTTTTCTTCTTTATTAGTCTTGCTAGCGGTCTATCAATTTTGTTGATCCTTTCAAAAAACCAGCTCCTGGATTCATTAATTTTTTGAAGGGTTTTTTGTGTCTCTATTTCCTTCAGTTCTGCTCTGATTTTAGTTATTTCTTGCCTTCTGCTAACTTTTGAATGTGTTTGCTCTTGCTTTTCCAGTTCTTTTAATCGTGATGTTAGGGTGTCAGTTTTGGATCTTTAATGACAGGATCAAATTCACACATAACAATATTAACTTTAAGTGTAAATGGACTAAATGCTCCAATTAAAAGACACAGACTGGCAAATTGGATAAAGACTCAAGACCCATCAGTGTGCCATATTCAGGAAACCCACCTCATGTGCAGAGACACACATAGGCTCAAAATAAAAGGATGGAGGAAGATCTACCAAACAAATGGAAAACAAAAGGCAGGGGTTGCAATCCTATTCTCTGATAAAACAGACTTTAAACCAACAAAGATCAAAAGAGACAAAGAAGGCCATTACATAATGGTAAAGGGATCAATTCAACAAGAAGAGCTAACTATCCTAAATATATATACACCCAATACAGGAGCACCCAGATTCATAAAGCAAGTCCTGAGTGACCTACAAAGAGACTTAGACTCCCACACAATAATAATGGGAGACTTTAACACCCCACTGTCAACATTAGACAGATCAATGAGACAGAAAGTTAACAAGGATACCAAGGAATTGAACTCAGCTCTGCACCAAGTGGACCTAATAGACATCTACAGAACTCTCCACCCCAAATCAACAGAATATACATTTTTTCCAGCACCACGCCACACCTATTCCAAAACTGACCACATAGTTGGAAGTAAAGCTCTCCTCAGCAAATGTAAAAGATCAGAAATGATAACAAACTGTCTCTCAGACCACAGTGCAATCAAACTAGAACTCAGGATTAAGAAACTCACTCAAAACCGCTCAACTACATGGAAACTGAACAACCTGCTCCGGAATGACTACTGGGTACATAACGAAATGAAGGCAGAAATAAAGTTGTTATTTGAAACCAACAAGAACAAAGACACAACATACCAGAATCTCTGGGACACATTCAAAGCAGTGTGTAGAGGGAAATTTATAGCACTAAATGCCCACAAGAGAAACCAGGAAAGATCTTTTAATCTTTTCAATAACCCATTAGAGAAGATACTATTATTATCCCCATTTTACAGAGAAGCTAAGCAGGTTATATAACACTTGCGGTAAATAGGAGTTAGAGGCAGAATGGAACACATGCCTTTAACCAACACTTTAAAATGATCAATATAGGTATTAGGTATTATGCAACTGATTTCTCCAATGCATATAATACTGGCTTAGAGACATAAAGGGTGTGTGTGTATGTTTCAAATGAATCATCATCTATTTCCAACAAATAGAATTGTTGGTTAACATAAGGTACGAGAGAGAAGAAATGAAAGAGAAAGGAAAGAAAGAAGGAAAAGAGGACGGGAGGAAAGATGAAAGAGAGGGAGGGAGGAAGGGACGGAGGGAGGGAGGAAGGAAGGGAGGAAGGAAGGAAGGAAGGAAGGAAGGAAGGAAGGAAGGAAGGAAGGAAGGAAGGAAGGAAGGAAGGAAGGAAGGGAGAGAGGGAGGAAGAGAGGGAAAGAGCAAGAGAAAGAGCCAGGTATGGTGTCTCATGCCTGTAATCCCGACACTTTGGGAGGCTGAAGCAGGTGAATTACTTGAGGTTAGGAGTTCGAAACTAGCCTGGGCAACATGGCAAACCCCATCTCTACTAAAAATACAAAAATTAGCTGGGTATGGTGTTGCATGCCTGTAGTCCCAGCTATGCAGGAGGCTGAGGCATGAGAATTGGTTGAACCCAGGAAGTGGAGGTTGAAATGAGCCAAGATGACACTCCATCCTAGGAGAGTGAGAGAGAGAGAGAGAAGCCTGTATTAAATACAGTTCAACACAAATGGAAGGAACCCTAAGAAGCAGAAAGTATTCAATGAATCAGGTGATGACCCACTCTATATATTAAATGTGAGGGATGACTGGCAAAGTTGGAATGTCCTCAAAGATGTTCTCAATCAATAGGAAAATGTCAAGACCAGAGGGAAAAGCTGAATGTAAACAGATGCATCAAAAGTGCTTACAATTAGATAACAAAAAGTCAGGTAGGAAACATTGGAGGTTAAAACACATTGATTGCAAAATCAGTCACAATATGAAAAGTGTACCCTTGAATAGAGGCCAGATACAATTAAAGAAAGTGTGGAAACTAAGTATACCTAGAGAAGGAAAAAGGAAAAATAAATTGTAATGGTTGAAGGGAGGGTTGCCTAAACTGCTATATACCAAACAGTTAATTTTTATATGCACCCGTTGAAATATGTTGAATATTTGTATTTTACATGAGAATATTGAGGCTTAAAGAGGCAAAGTGAATTTTCCAGGGTCACTTAACTGTCATGGTGAATTTCAAGCACAGCCACTAAGAATCAGAATTTGCACTATATTGACTTATAAATTCACGATTTTTTTCATTCCCAGAAATTGCCTCTGAAGAAATAACTATATAGTTATTAGCAAGCATGTCCAAGAGGTTTAACTAAGAGAAGAAAATGGCATGGAATCCCAAGCCTTTTCTTTCCAGACAGCCACTTGGGATTTCTCATGCTTCAGAAGCACCGTTGCATTTTGACAGCACCAGTTATGGGTTGCTCAGCCTATTATAGCTTTGCATTAGTTTCTTGTGGATCCTTCTCATGTTCTCTTTTTTCTTTTTTTTTTTTTTTTAATTTTTCATGGCACCAAGTATAAGACAGATGAGCTAGGTATTGGTGGAAAATAAAATCCATAGGCCAGGTGCAGTGGCTCATGCCTGTAATCCCAGCACTTTGGGAGGCCAAGGTGGGTGGATCACAAGGTCAGGAGTTCAAGACCAGCCTGGCCAAGATAGTGAAACCTCATTTCCACTAAAAATACAAAAATTAGCCAGGCATGGTGGTGGGTGCCTGTAATACCAGTTACTCGGGAGGCTGAGGCAGAGAATTGCTTGAACCCAGGAGGTGGAGGTTGCAGTGAGCCAAGATCACACCACTGCACTCTAGCCTAGGTGTGCATTAGATTAACATTGACTCAAATGTTAATCTCCTTTGGCAACACCCTCACAGACACACCCAGGATCAATACTTTATATCCTTCAATCCAATCAAATTGACACTCAGTATTAACCACCACACCTAACTAACGTACTTTGTACCAACTATATAGTTTTTCATCCTCCATCCCACTTCTGACCTTCCATAGCCCATTATAGTACTCTGCATGCCTTTGTGTACCCATAGATTAGGTCCCACTTATAAGTGAGAACATACGGTATTTGGTTGTCCATTCCTGAGTTTCTTCACTTAGAATAATGGCCTCTAGCTCCATCCAAGTTGCTGCAAAATACACTATTTTGTTCTTTTTTATGGCTGAGTAGTATTCCATTGTGTATATATACTGCACTTCACTCACTCATGGGTTGATGGGCACTTAGATTGGTTCCATATCTTTACAACTGTGAATTGTGCTGAGATGAACATATGCATGTAGATGTCTTTTTGATATAATAACTTCTTTTCCTTTGGGTAGATATTCAATAGTGGGATTGCTGGGTCAAATGGTAGATCCACTTTTAGTTTTTGAAAAAACTCCATACTGTTTTCCACAAAGGTTTTACTAATTTACTTTCCCACCGGCAGTGTGTAAGAATTCCCTTTTCACCACATCTACACCAACATCTGTTATTTTTTGATTTTTTAGTAATGGCCATTCTGGCTGGGGTAAAGTGGTATCTCACTGCAGTTTTAATTTGCATTTCCTAGTGATTAGCAATGTTGAACATTTTTTCATGTATTTGTTGGCCATATATTTACATATATTTGTGTATCTTCCTTCAAGAAGTGTCTATTCATGACATTTGCCTATTTTGATGAGATTATTTTTTCTTGCTGATTTGTTTGGTTCCTTGAAGATTCTGGATATTATTCCTTTGTCTGATGCATAGTTTGCAAATATTTTCTCCCATTCTGTGGGTTTCTGCTGTTTCTCCCATTCTGTCTGTTTATGTCTTTTGCTGATTATTACGTCTTTTCCTGTGTGGAAGCTTTGTAGTTTAATTAGGTCACATTTATTTTAGTTTTTGTTGTGTTTCCCATTTAGGTCTTAGTCATAAATTCTTTGCCTTGGTCAATATCCAGAAGAGTTTTTCCTAGGTTTTCTTCTAGAATTTTTATGATTTCAGGTCTTAGATTTAAGTCATTAATCCATTTGAATTGATTTTGTATATGGTGAGAGAGAGGGATCCAGTTTCATTCTTCTACATATGGCTATTCAGTTTTCCCAACACCATTTGTTGAATAGGGTGTCCTTTCCCCAATTTATGTTTTTGTATGCTTTGTCAAAGATCAACTGGTTGTAAGTATTTGGCTTTATTTCTAGATTCTCTATTCTGTTCCATTGGTCTATGTCTCTACTTTTATACTAATACCATGTTGTTTCAGTTACTATAGGCTTGTAGTATAATTTGAAATTTGGTAATTTGATGCCTCCAGATTTGTTCTTTTTGTTTAGGATTGCATTAGCTATTTGAGCTTTTTTGGTTCCATATGAACTTTAGGATTATTTTTTCTATTCTGTGAAAAATGATGTTGGTATGTTGATGAATTGCATTGAATCTGTAGATTGCTTTGGGCAGTATGGTCATTTTCATGATATTGATTCTTCCAGTCCATGAGCACGGAAAGTATTTCTATTTGTTTGTGTCATCTATGATTTATTTCAGCAGTGTTTTATAGTTCTCCTTGTAGAGATCTTTCACTTCCTTGGTTAAATATATTCCTAGGTATTTCAATTTTTTTTCATCTATTTTAAAAAGGATTGAGTTCTTTATTTGATTCTCAGTTTGGTCATTGTTGGTGTACAGCAGTGCTATTGATTTGTGTACATTGATTTTGTAACCTGATATTTTACTGAATTCATTTATCAAATCTAGAAATCTTTTGGAGGAGTCTTTAGGGTTTTCTAGGTATATAATTATATCATCAGCAAACAGAAATAGTTTTACTTCATCTTTTCCAATTTGGATGCCCTTTCTTTCTTTCTCTTGCCTGATTGCTTTTGCTAGGACTTCCTACCATAACTTTTGTAACATGGATCTATGGTTGCCAATTATATTGTCCATGCAAAGCAGGGTCTTTGTACTTGAAGTTTATATCACTATTCAGGAAGAACTTACTTAATTCTTTTAAGGGAATATGATAGAATTGGAAATGTCATGATTCTCTCGCTCTCTCTGACAATTTCAAAACTTTAGGGTATGTTTCTTGCAATATTTCACTTCTGGTACCAAATTATTTTTCATCTAGGCTTCTTTGGATTGAAAGTAAAACAAAGTCCAACAAAGGAAAATTTACCATCTCCTGGAACCATTAATGTAAATCCTAAATAATGTGGCTCCAGGATTGGTTAATTCAGTTACTTCACATTATTAAGGACCCAGGTTCTTTCAACCACTGATGTGTCACCTTTGTCCAATTGAAAGATGCTGCCACATTTTCTAACTTCCTATATAAACACAACAATATCCCTCTTGTGTGTTATTTTTAAAAGGAAAAAAAGCTTTTCCAGAATCTCCTTATTAGGCATCTTGTTTTGTCTCAGTGGCTAGGATTGCATTACATGCAATTCAAAAAATCTAAGCTCAATGAGAGAATAAATGTTGCCCATCTTGTTCACTTTTGTCTCCCTAGAATTCAGAACAATATCTGGTACTTATATTTAAATAAACTATAACAACCTATTTCATTTTATAATATACTAATGATAATAAAAACAATAATAGAAATAATATAGCACATCTGTTACAACCTGTATTCTGGAGCCAAATAGCCTGGTATTATTTTCTCTCTCTTTTTGGGTCTCAAATCAACAAAAGTTGATTAATCATGATCTTTCATTCATGATACACTCTGGTCATTCCTCCATATATAGATCAGTTGTTTATTTACTTATTTACTAACAGTGCAAGACATATTCATGAACTCATCACTCAAAACAAAAATCAGGACCTTGACAATAACCTACATCTAACTTTATGATTACCATTCTGATTCCCTGCCTGACCCCACCAAAGATAACAGTTCTAATGAACTAGTCTAGTGAATCATGTTTCAATATTCCCTAGATTTTCTTGATTTGTCTTTTATAGTTTATTAAATCTACATATATCATAAAAATATTTTATTTTATTGTTTTCAACTTTACAAAAAGATTATAAACTTATACATAATATTTTGGGATTTTTTCACTTAATATTATATTTGCTGATTTTCACTCATATCTTTGCATGTCATTATAGTCTATTCACTTTAACTGCTATATAATAGTCCATTCTGTGAATATTCTGCCATGTGTTCTCCTACTTTCCTGTTGATTATCACTTGATTTATTTCATATATTTACTATTTTTTAAAGAGCTGCTGTAAATGTGCTGGCATAGCTCCCCACTGTATGCATACAAGAGCTTCTCTTTGATATTTACAGATCCATGTGGATTTGCTGGATTGTGAGGTACATGAATATTCAAACCTAGTGGGTAAAAAAAAAAAACTGTTTTCCAAAATGGTTGAACCAATTTACAAATCCAGTAGCAACGTCTGTGATAGCCTGTGGCTCCACTTCCACTTTGACATGTGATATTGTCCTTTCCCTGATTCCACTTTTTTCTATTGAGTTATTTGTGCTTTCTTTATAGACTTGTAGATCACACACACACACACACACACACACACACACACACCCCTCGTATTTTTGATCCAACCCCTTTCTTGTTTTCTGCTATATTTGGGGTAATCAATTTATCTGTGCCTTTGTTTTTCACCTATAAAATGAGGGGAAAGATGCTACCTACCTCATAGAGTTGTCTTGAGGAATAAATTAGTTAATATAGAGATGGCAATTCAAAGCATACCTGAAGTGCCACTAAAGTGTTAATTTTTATTTATTACATGGAAATTGCTATCTACTAGGCATTATTATACTGGAGCTCATTCAATCTCACAAAATCCTAGGAGATATCAAGTTTATCATTCCCACTTTACAAATAAACAAGTTAAGTCTTTAAAAAGTTAAATAACTGGCCCCAGATCACACAGCTAGAATATGGTAGGGCTAGAATGTGCCCCCAGATAATCTCATACTGAACTTCAGAGTGCTTTTTAATCACTCTACCTTACTGCCTCTTTTTTCATCATGAAAAATGAAAAACTCTTGTGAAATTTTGCAAAGAGGAAAATACCACAGAAAGTAACATTTTGATTACCATGCTTATTACATATGTGGAAAATATAGTTTCTACCTTGCAGAATTGTTATTTAAATTGATCTGAATTTTTGAATAGGAGTAAAAATTTACAGTAAAATGTTCTAGATAGATCAATTTACCTAAAATTGATCAATATAATATATATGGTATACAAGTAGCACATGATAGGTGGTCAGTTAGCAAATGCTAGTTATGATTATTATTTTCTCATATCTCACAAATCCAATGAGACAGAACTGCTACCCATCTTATCAATGGGAAAATGAAGCTCCAAGAAGATAAATAACTTGCTCAAAGTTATGCGTTATCAGAGTAGTTGTAGACCCATAAGCGTGACTTATTGCCTACACACATCTGCAAAATGCTATATTTTACTATAGAAATTGCTAAATTTCTCTAGTCCAAAGAACAATAATTACATAGCCTAGATGGGAAAAAACAAATATGAACAACCGTCATTATTAACAAATGGCCTAACAATGACAGAAAATGATTAATTCAAATTTTAGGCAAATTGATCTACCTAGAACATTTTACTGTAAATTTTTACTCCTATTCAAAACTCAGATCATTGTTTTTATGATGCACACAATAAAGAAATTAACATATTTGTAGGGCTCTTTAATAAATATATATACACTCTAATGACTGATAAATATCGAGAATGGGAAATATGGTGTTAGAATATCAAATCCCATGGTGTAACATTCATTTTTTTAACCATTTAAGGGCAGTTTACATATATTATAGTTATTTATCCTTAAATAGTTCAGAGCATATTCTTAGTACAAGATATTTTCTTATGTAATCACAGTGCAACTATTAGCCTCAGGAAATTTAACACTGACACAGTACTTTTTGTCTAGGTTAGTGTCCATATTTTAATTCTGTTAATTGGCTCAATAGAGACCTTTATAACATTTTGCCCCTTCAATACAAGATCTAGTCTAGGGCCAGGTATTGCAATTAGTTATGTCTCTTTAGCCTCCTTTATTTACTCTGGAGATGGTTTATAGGTCTTTTTAAATTTTTTATTGATACATAGTATTGTACATTTTTATAGGGTACATATTTGAGATCTAAAGAAGTTAATCTCATGGAGGTAGACATTAGAATGACAGTTATCTTCTTTTTAGTGATCTACTTTATCTTCTTTACCTCTCTGTCTACTTAAATTATGTGATAATCATCTTCAAATATTTAAAAGGCTTTGTATTGAAAAACGAATTAGGTTTGTTCCATATGGCTCTGTAAAAGAGATCTAAGACCAATGGCAGACTGTATAGGGAGATAATAACATTATTAGCAATAATAATAAGCTAATATTTATTAAGCATTTATTATCCATTAAGCACTGTGACAAGTACTTCATTTGAATCATCTCATTTAATTCCAACAATGATGCAAGTGGTAGGTTTCACTCTGTAAGAGAGAAAACAGGAGGCTGGAGAAGTTAAATAATTTGTTAAATAATTTATGACTGACAAGCAGTGGATAGTAACCCAGGACTGCTGAAGTCTAAAATGCATATTCTCTACCATAGTGGAATATGCTTTAAAAGAAGAAAAGCTTTGAAACTGAACTGTCCAAAGAGCCATTTCCCCATCATTAGTGACATAAAAGAAAGGGCGACCTAAAAGAAACCATTTGACTGGGATCTTACTGAAAAGGTTTACATATTTATTAATTTAAGCCAGATTTATTAAGTGACTATAGGAGTCACATAATTTTACAAGTTAATGATTAAATGAAAGTCAACATTGTTTCAAGAAAGTAAATTTAAATGTAAGGTAGAAAATTGAACTGAATGATTTTTTTAGTTTCTCTAGCCTTGTAATTCTGTGACTCATTATTTCCCTATGCCAAATAATGCCAGTAGTTACTAAAACAATAAAACTAAAGGAAATTGTCAATTCAGCTAGCCAATTTCCCTCTTTCCCAATATATTACCAACTCTCCTAGTCAATATGCTGATTAATTATGTTCAACACCACCCAAAATTGAGAAGTGAAATCCAGGCATTCCTACGGAGTTTGAAACTGATGCTGAAACTTCAAGCTGTGATGTAGCTGTGAACTGCCTATCTCCTAAATATTTCATATACTTTCCCTGCCATTTTGTCAGGGATGGAAGATAATCCATTTTTCTGCATGAAATCATCATTTCATTTCCTGTTGTCAGGCTAGATAGCTTATCTATTTTGATAACAAAAGATGTAGATACCACTTTTGTTTCCTCCATTTACCAAACATTATGAGACATTTCCCTACTAATTACTGAACAAATTGAAAAGAGTAAGACAAGTGCCAACCTTCCCTGATTTGTTCATAAAAAACCTTTTGAATGCTTTGTACACTTTGGGAAGATTTTATAACAAAAGTAGTTTTGAGAAAAAATCATTTGTGGTCATTTTTGTATTTTGTAGTTTCTGACAAGAATACATCCACAATGGAGGATGGTTCCATAGTAATCAGATTCTATTTGTTCTTTGCATTTGATTGGAAAGTGGCAATCGATTATTACAAGGTTGGGTAGTAAACATTATGACCAACTTGTGCTTTATGAGATGGCTGTAGGTCACACCACAACAATAGAAAAGCAAGAAAACACTTTGTGTGCCATTGAAAAAAAGGTGTGAAACTTACAATGGTTCCACCATTGCCTACAGTGGTTTTGCATCAGATTGGTCCATAAAGCTTTGAAAATAACATACACTGCAAGCTCGCCTTTGTGCTTTCTAATTCAAGAGGGTTGGGGTGAGCCAAGACCTCAGAAATGTATTTGAAGTCTTCAGATGAGTCTGATGTACTCTCCCAGTGGAGAATTGTTGATTTGCCTGATAAAGTACAAAATCCTGCATGCCTACATCAAAACATCTGATGTATCCCATAAATATATATACTTACCATGTACACACCAAAATTAAAAATTAAATAAATAAAAAACAAAAACAAAATTCTTAGCATGGTCACTAGACTCATGATGCTTAGCATCACATACCAGCCCCATTTCCAAACTACTTCAAGACTTATGCTTAAGTCATACTGAATTACTTGTGGTTTCTTGAAAGCATCGTGCTGTTTTTCATGATGCTCCTTTCCCTGGATTAAACTTTTCCCCTTGCATTCTATTCTGTTTTTTTTTTCCCCATTGTATACTTGGAGCTTTCTTTCTTCTTTCTTTCTTTCTTTCCTTCTCTCTTTCACTCTCTCTCTTTCTCCCTCTCTCTCTCTCTTTCTCTCTTTCCTTCTTCTCTCACTCTGTCACCCAGGCTGGAGCACAGCTCACTTGCTGCCTCAACCTCCCAGGCTCAAATGATGTTCCCATCTCAAGCTCCCCGAGCATTCTATTCTTATTTTAAGACCTATTCCAGGGGGAGGGACGAGACGGCTGATTAGAAGCAGCTGAGGTCCACAGCACTCACAGAGTGAAATGAAAAGGGGCAAGTGAATTCAACACCTTTAACTGAAATATCCAGGTTCTCGCATTGTAACTGAATAGGCAAGCAGCTTGGACCCACCGAGGCAACAGCCCACCCAGGCGTAGCCTGGAGCCAAAGGAACCCGCACCCCCAGCCAGGGGATGCTGTGAGTGATTCTGTGACCCACCAGCGAAGCCACGCTTCTCCTATGGATCTTTGCAACCTGAAGAACAGGATGCATGAGCCCACACTACCAGGGTCCGATACACAGAGCTGAGTCTCTGCAAAACAACGGCTCAAGCGCACACAGGGACCCAGGAGCTTTGCGTACTGCGGACCTGGATTCCTGCCAAAGCGGAAAATCCATCCATACACATCCCTAGGAAGGGGGCTGAATACAGGGAGCCAAGTAGTGTTGTTCTACGGACCCCACTTCCACGGCAGCTCACAAGTTAAGACCCACTGGCTTGGAATCCCAGTGAGCCAAGGCAGAGGGCTGAAGTCCACCCGAGTCAGGGACTGTGTTCCCGGAAGGAGGGGCAGCTGCCATCTCTGTGGTTTGGGGGAAACAGTCATTCTAGCTTGCCTGCTGTGAAGAGTCCAGATGGCCCAGAAAAGGAGGGGCACCCCATGGAACAGTGCAGTGGCCTTGCCAGATTGGGGCCAGACTGCTTCTTTAACTGGGCCCAACTCACTCCTCCTTACTGGGGAATCGGGGCCGGAGGGGAGGGGGTTAGGGGGAGGGCTGGGAGGGTCTTCAGTTCAGCAGACAAGAGATCTGACCTCTCCCTGGGAGGGAGCTCCCAAGGGGAGGGATGGTCGCTATCTCTGCAGTTTCCTAACCTCAGCCATTCCATCCTGCTGGCTGTGAAGAAAACAGGCAGTCCAGATGAAGAACGGTCACTCCCAGCTCAACACACCTGCTCTATTAAGAAGCAACCAGACTGCTTCATTGGGTGGGTTCCTGAACTCATCCCTCCTGACAGGGTGAGATCTTCCAGCAGGGGATCCCAACCACCTCTACAGGAGAAGCCAAGGAGACTGGAGGCTGGAGCGGACCCCCAGAAAACAGCAGCATTCCTACAGTAGAGTGGCCTGACTATTAAAACAAACAAACAGAAAACAGTATCAACAAGTGAAAGACCCCACAAAAACCCCACTCAAAGATCAGCAACTTCAAAGATCAAAGGTAGATAAGCCCACAAAGAGAGAAAGAATAAACACAAAAATGCTGAAAACTCAAAAAGCCAGAGTGCCCCTCCTCCTACAAATGACCACAACACCTCTCCAGCAAGGGCACAGAACTGGGATGGGGCTGAGATGGATGAATTGACAGAAATGGGCTTCAGAAGGTAGGTAATAACAAGTTTTACCGAGCTCAAGGAACATGTTTTAACCCAAAATTGATCAGTTAGTAGAAAGTAAAATACGCCTCAGCAAATGCAAAATAACTGAAATCATAACAGTCTCTCAGACCACAATGCAATCAAATTGGAACCAAGATTAAGAAATTTATTCAAAACCACACAATTACCTAGAAATTGAACAACCTGCTTCTGAATGACTCTTGGGTAAATAATGAAATTAAGGCAGAAATCAAGAAGTTCTTTGAAACTAATGAGAACAAAAAGACAACATACAAGAATCTCTGGGATGAAGACAAAGCAGTGTTAAGAGGGAAGTTTATAGCACTAAATGCCCACATCAAAAAGCTAGAAAGATCTCAAGTTGACAAACTAACATCTCAACTAAAAGAAACTAGAGAACCAAGAGCAAACAAACCCCAAAGCTAGCCTGCTTTGACAAGATGTAACCAAGATCAGAGCCGAGCTGAATGAGACAGTGACACAGAAAACCCTTCCAAAAATCAGTGAATCCAGGAGCTGGTTTTTTGGAAAAATAAAATAAAATAAAATAGACAGACTGCTAGCTAGGCTAAGAGAGAAGAATCAAATAAACACAATTGGAAACGATAAGGGGGATATCACCACTGACCCCACAGAAATACAAACAAATATCAGAGAATACAATAAACACCTCTATGCACCTAAACTAGAAAAATCTAGAAGAAACCAACAATTTCCTAGACAAAGGCACCCTCCATAAACCAGGAAAAAATTAAATTCCTGAATAGACAAATAATGTGTTCTGAAATTGAGGCAGTAATAAATAGCCTACCAACCAAAAAAAGCCCAGGACCAGACAGAATCACAGTTGAATTCTACCAGAGGTACAAGGAAGAGTTGGTACGATTTCTACTGAAACTATTCCAAAAAATTGAAGAAGAATGACTCCTCCTTAACTTGTTATATGAGACCAGCATCATCCTGATACCAAAACCTGGAAGAGATACAACAAAAAAAGAAAACTTTCTCAATAAAATACTGGCAAACCAAATCCAGCAGCACATCAAAAGTTTATCCATCGTGATCAAGTTGGCTTCATCCCCAGGATGCAAGTTTGGTTTGACATATGCAGATCAATAAATGTGATTCATCACATAAACAGAACTAAAGACAAAAAACGCATAATTATCTCAATAGAGGCAGAAAAGGCCTTCAGTAAAATTCAACATCTCTTCATGTTTAAAAACTCTCAATAAACTAGATATTGAAGGGACATACCTCAAAATAATAAGAGCTATATATGACAAACCCACAATCAATATCATATTGAATGGGAAAAAGCTGGAAGCATTCACCTTGAAAGCCAGCACAAGAGAAGGATGCCCTGTCTCACCACTCCTATTCAACATAATAATGGAAGTCCTGGCCAGGGCAATCAGATAAGAGGTAGAGAAAACGTATTCCAATAGGAAGAGAGGAAGCCAAATTATCTTTGTTTGCAGATGACATGATCCTATATCCAGAAAACCCCATCATCTCAGCCCAAAAGCTTAAGCTGATAAGCAAGTTCATCACAGTCTTGGGATATATAATCAATGTGCAAAAATTGCTAGCATTCCTATAAGCCAACAACAGGCAAGCAGAGAGCCAAATCATGAATGAACTCCTATTCACAATTACCACAAGAAGAATAAAATACCTAGGAATATGACTAACAAGGGAAGTGAAGGACCTCTTCAAGGAGAACCACAAACCACTGCTCAAAGAAATCAGACATTACAAACGAATGGAAAAACATTCCATACTCACGGAGAGGAAGAATTAATATTTTGAAAATGGGCATACTGCCCAAAGCAATTTACAGATTCAATGCTATTCCCATTAAACTACCATTGACCTTCTTCACAGAATTAGAAAAACCTATTTTAAAATTCATATGGAACGAAAAAAGAGCTTGAATACCCAAGGCAATCCTAAGCAAAAGGAACAAAGCTGGAGGCATCACACTACCCAACTTCAAACTACACTACAAGGCTACAGGAACCAAAACAGCATTGTACTTATACAAGAACATACACATAGACCAATGGAACACAATACGGAACCCAGAAATAAGACTGCACACCTACAACCATCTGATCTTAGACACACCTGACAGAAACAAGCAATGGGGAAAGGATTCCTTCTTTAATAAATGGTGCTGGGAGAACTGGCTAGAACTGGCTGCCTTCCTTATGCCATATACAAAAATGAAATCAAGATGGATTAAAGACTTAAATATATACCCAAAACAATAAAAACTCTAGAAGAAAATCTAGGCAGTACCATTCAGAACATAGGCATGGGCAGCAGTTTCATGACAAAGACTCCAACAGCAATAGCAACAAAAGCAAAAATTGACAAATGGGATCTAACTAAACTAAAGAGCTTCTGCACAGCAAAAGAAACTATCATCAGAGTAAACAAACTATCTACAAAATAGAGGAAAATTTTTGCAATCTACCCATATGACAACGGTCTAATATCCAGCATCTACAAGGAACTTAAACATATTTACAGGAAAACAACAAACAACCCCATTTAAAAAGTGGGCAAAGGACATGAAAAGACACTTCTCAAAAGAAGACATACATGTGACCAAAAAACATATGAAAAAAAGTTCAACATCACTGATCATTAGAGAAATGCAAATGAAAACCACAATGAGATACCACCTCATACCAATCAGAATTGCTATTATTAAACTAACAAATTATTAAATGTTGGTGGGAGTGTACATTAGTTCAACCATTGTGGAAGACAGTGTAGTGATTCCTCAAAGACCTAGAGGCATAAATACTATTTGACCCAGCAATCCCATTACTGGCTATATACTCAGAGGAATATAAATCATTCTATTATAAAGATACAGCCAGGTGTGGTGGCTCACACCTGTAATCCCAGCACTTTGGGAGGCCGAGGTGGGTGGATCACCAGACGTCAGGAGTTCGAGATCAGCCTGGCCAACATGGAGAAACCCTGTCTCTACTAAAAATACACAAGAATTAACTGGGTGTGGTGGCAAGCACCTGTAATCCCAGCTACTCAGGAGGCTGAGACAGGAGAATCGCTTGAACCTGGCAGGCGGAGGTTGCAGTGAGCCTAGTTCCCACCACTGCACTCCAGCCTAGGGCATGGAGCGAGACTGTGTCTCAAAAAAAAAAAAAAAAAATCTTTTTTTTTAATGTTTGTTTGGCTGCATAAATGTCTTCTTTTGAGAAGTGTTGAGTTCATATCCTTTGTAGGGACATGGATGAAGCTTGAAACCATCACTTCAGCAAACTAACACAATAACAGAAAACCAAACAGTGCATATTATCCCTCATAAGTGGAGTTGAACAATGAGAACACATGGACACAGGGAGGGGAACATCACACACCGGGGCCTGCCGGGGGTGTGGGAGGTTAGGGGAAGGATAGCGTTAGGAAAAACACCTAATGTAGTTGACGGGTTGATGGGTGCAGCAAACCACCATGGCATGTGTATACCTATGTAACAAACCTGCACGATCTGCATATGTATCCCAGAACTTAAAGTATAATAAAAGAAAAAAAAAGATACATGCACACATATGTTCCTTGTGGCACTATTTACAGTAGGAAACTCATGGAATCAACCTAAATGCCCATCAACGATAGACTGGATAAAGAAAATGTGGTACATGTAATACTATGTAGCCATAAAAAGGAATGAGATCACATCCTTTGCAGGGACATGGATGGAGTTGGAAGCCACTATTCCCAGCAAACTAACGCAGGAACAGAAAACCAAACACCACATGTTCTTGCTTATAAGTAGGATCTGATTAATGAGAACACATGCACACAGGGAGGAGAATAACACACACTGGGGCTTGTTGGGGGTTGGGGGTGGCAAGGGTAGGGAGAGCATAAGGAAGAATAGCTAATGGATACTGGGCTTAATACCTGGGTGATGGGTTGATCTGTGCAGTAAACCACCATGGCACACGTTTGCCTATGTAACAAACCTGCACATCCTGCATAGGTACCCCAGAACTTAAAATAAAAGTTGAGAAAAAGAAAAGGAAATTCAAGCTGAAAAAAAATGTCTAGGGAAAGCAAAACAGCCAACTAAGGTAGTAAATGCCTCAGCAAAGTTTGATAATAGTAATATGAAAAATCTTGCATGTGTGATTTCATTTCATAAACCCCATCAGTAATGGGATGAATAAAGATTTCTTACCTGGAAAGAAAAAAAAAGACCTAGCCCAAGAATCATCACCTCTCTCACACTTTCCTAGTCACCCCCAAGAAAAATTTATACCCTGTTCTAAATCTTTATTCTACCTTATAACTTTAAAACATCATTGTAATTAACACACTGTATTGTCACTATTTATCTACATCTCTGCCTTCTCCACTAGGCTGTGAGCTCCTAGAAATCAAAGCCCATAACCTGTTCATCTTTTTCTTTATTGTAAATAAAACAATTCTCTGCTAATGGTAGGTATTAAATAATATTTAATGAATGAACAAATGAATGAATGAGTGAATGGAATTAGCATTCATCTAGTCTTTCAAGACAGAAATATGAATCTTAGATTCCTCTCTCCTATTCAGTTGCCACAGTAATAAAGTTCTACAGATTCCACCACTGTAGTATTTGTTTTAATAGTTGATTCCTTTCCTTCCCCATTGCAAATGCATAAATTGTCTTCCACAGACTAGTGCCACCTTAACACCTTTCTATGATACCACACAGTCTTCAGCAAAAAGGCTTAACACTCTATGATGCTACACAAAGCCGTTTCCACTCTTATCCACATGTTTCTAGGCCTCAGTTCTTATCATCACTACAAATACAGCCTAGAGTACACCTACACGGAACTGCCTCCAAAACGGGTCATTACCTCTATCTTACCTCTGTGCTTTTGGATATATTTCTTCTTCCCTTCTTAGATATTTTTTCTTCTTCTCTGCCTAAATAGGTTCTACCTGCCATTTAAAAAAAAAAAAAAATCAGCTCAACTGTTTAGAGTCCCTGGAAAGGCTCAGCAAATTGTCAACCTTCTGGGCTGGGCTAGGAGCATGGTCTTCTTCTGGCTTCCTATAACTCCCAGTGCATCCTTCTAGGCTCAGGCCATTACATCAATGATTTATCTGTCTGTCTTTCCCAGAAGACTAAGGAATTTTCTAAAGAAGAGATTCTAGAAGAGGTATACTAGCACCTAGTACAAGCACACTGCATGCGATTCAACAACTCTACCAGTTGTATTGGTAATGTAACTTAAGACTTATCTTACATCAATTTTTTAAAATTGTATTTAGTTTGAAGGATGTAAATACAGTTTTTCTTAATATTACCTGGAAAACATTTTAATGAAGGATACTTACATTGTAATGAAAGATGAAATTTGAGAATTAAAAATCAAGAGCCATTTTATCATGAAAACATCTTGCAAGGGGATTTTTGCAGAATATACCTACAGAACTGAAGGCCTTTCACAATCAAAACACAGTGCCAGACACAGGGGATCCAAAGATTATTTCTACCCTCAAGCAGTTGGCAGCTGAGTTTAATAATTAATTAAGAAATGAAATCATCAGTATTAATCAATAGTATTTAGGCACAAACATCATCAGTAGCAATTTTGCACTGCGACGCAGAAGTTCAAACTCATGTGTTCTCCCTGCTTTTTTTCTAATTGTGAATTTTGCTCGATTAAAAAGATGACTCTGTAGGAGTCTTCAATTCACTTATTTATTCATTCATTTAATAAATATTTCCTGACCATGTTCTACATAAGGCACTTTGCCAAGCACAGATGGTACAAAAGAGAAATAAGACAAATACTTTTCCTTGGAGGCACTTTTAAGGAGAACAGATAAATATAATAAATGTAGTAAGCCTAAAAACAACATTAACTCTCCATGAAAATTATGAAAAGCTTCTCAGCTTCTCAGCATAACATTTAACTTGAGTTTTGAGGAAGAAGTTAGAGTTTAGCAGAAATTTTATTATTAGAGGAAATGATAGTGTTTAACATGGAATTTGTTTTTACTGCGCACTCTAATCAATATAAGCCTCTAGCCATGCAGGCACAATTAACAACCAATTAAAGTGACAACTTTCCTAGAGATGGGTGTTCTGGCATTTTTCTGAGTAGTATCTCTCAGATTATTTTCCCAGGCACTTGGATTTCTTTTAGTTTTCTTTTTTTTTTTTCAGTTGACAAATAATAATTGTATATATTTATAGGGAACAATGTGATGTTTTGATATATGTATACATTGTAGGAAGATTAAATGAAGTTAATTAACATCCATAACCTCACCTACTTGCCTTTTTAATTTATTTTAATTGACAAAAATCATATATATTTATCATGTATGTTTTGAGATGTGTATACATAGAGGAAAGGCTAAATCGAGCTAATTAATGTGTGCATTACCTATTTTCAAGAATACAATATGTTATTAACTATATTCACCATGTTGTGCAATAGATCTCTTAAACTGATTCCTTCGATTTAACTGAAATTTTGTATCCTTTAACCGACATCTCCTCAACCACCCTCTCATTCCCCCAGTAAGCACCATTCTACTCTCTACTCCTATGAGTTCAAATTTTTTAGATTTCACACACAAGCAAAATCATGCAGTATTTGTCATTCTGTAAGACACTTGAATTTAAAGAAAAGTTCTCTCAATATAGACTCCTCAGGAGTTCTAAATGCCAAATTATTCATTTTCTATATTTTACATATATTAACTAAAGGAGTTTTAACAAACCATTTATAAGTACATGTGTAGGAAACACTCAACAAACTATATTTTTCTATGCCATAAAGTCTTTGACTTGAGAACAATTCTACTGTCACTAGATTTTGCAAACATGGGCTTTCCAATGCCTTTAAAATATTCATGAAGGAGAAAAACTTTTGCAACACTTTCAAAAAGTAGAAGACGTTTTGGTGAACAGTCGGTCAATGCATTTTAAATTCCCAGCTAGGATGAAGGAGGAAGACTCATGCAATATACCAATTTTGGTTATTTTTTTTCTTTTTAAATTTGATTTTTCTAATTATAAATATAACAGAGTCACATTGTGGAAAATTGGGAAAATACAGAAAAATAATGATCATAATGGCTGTAATTTACTGAATACTTTCTCTGTGCCCAGCATTATGCTTTACATACTTTATCTCATATAATATTCATCACCACCCAGTGAGATGTGTATTAGAATTATCTTCATTTTTACAGAAAAGGAAAAAGGACTTAAAGTGACTTAGAGACACCAGTGAAGGATGGAGCATCTTAATGGCAGAACTGATCAAGTTGAAGAAATAACCAGTAAGCTCAAAAACATTACTAAAAAATACACAGAGGAGAAAAAAGAAAATGAAAAGGAGCAAAGGACAATTTGTTCTTTGGTACAGCATCAAAAGAGCAAATGAAAGAGTTATTGGCCTTCAAGAGGGAGTAAAGAAAAAGAGAGGAATACAAAGGCTATTCAAAGAAATAATAACAGACCACTTTCGAAACATAGAGAAAGACATAAATATCCAGATACAAGAAGGTCAAAGATCACCAAGAAGATTTAACCCAAGTAAGACTACCTTAAGGCATATAATAACCAAAATCTCAAAGGTGAAGGGCAAAGAGAGTGTCTAAAAACAGCAAGAGAAAAGAAGCAAATAACATATAAAGCAGCTCCAATACATCTAGCAGCAGACTTCTCAGTGGAAACCTTACAGGACAGAAGGGAGTGGGATGACATACTCAAAGTGCTGAAGAAAAAACTGCTCGCCAAGAATACTGTGTACAACAAATCTATCCTTTAATAATCAAAGAGAAATACAGACAAATAAAAGCTGAGGACATTTATCACCATTTTACAAAATGGGTCACCAGACCCATCTTACAAGAAATGCTGAAGGGAGTTCTTCCATCTGAAAGAAAAGGATGTTTACATGCAACAAGAAAACTTCCGAAGATACAAAACTCACGGATTAAAGTATATAGTATAAAGCATATAGACAAATTCAGAATACTCTAATACTGTAACTGTGGTGTGCAAACTGCTTATATCTTTAGTATGCAGACTAGAAGACAAAACTATTTAAAATAGTAATAACTACAACAATTTGTTAAGAGATAGGCAATATAAAAATATACAAATTGAGACATCCAAAAGTAAAAATGTAGGGAATCTGGAGTTAAAGTGTAGGGTTTTTTAGAGTTTGTTTCTTTCTTTCTTTTATTCTTTGTGGTCAAAGTTAAGTTGTCCTTGGTTTAAAATAACTTGTAACTATAAAAAGTTTTTGTAAGCTTCATGACACAACAGAGAAGGGTAACACAAGATTTCGAACACAATGTCTGATTCCAAAGGCTTCAAACTTAATCATCTTCCACAAGGCTACCACCACTCCATCTAATTGCGTATTTTCTTTCTTTGCTTAATCAATTTATTAGCTTAATTATTTAAATGTTTCACTGTGAATTTGTGCTAGGCACTATACTAGGTGCTGGAGAATACAGGGTTAAGTAAAACGACCCAGTCTCTGCCATCCCGTCTGCATTCTAATGGAAATAGTAGACTTCGCACAACTAATTACGAATGTGATGAGTATAACAAAGGAAAAGTGTGAAGTGGTTTGGGAGCTTATAATAAAGGGGCCAAATCTAATCTGGTGGATTACAGGCTTCCCCAAGCCACCTATATATGCACTTGTTTACACATAATTAAGTCACACTGTTTTTGCAATTTTATATGTTGCTTTGGTCATATAACTCTATATCCTGAGCACTTACTGAGTAATTAAATATTATTTGTTTCAACTGCCTACATAATATTTAGACATGGGAATGCATTCATTTATTTCACCATTTTATATTATTAGATATTTTACTACTTTCCCATTTTTCTTTATTATAGACAACAATACAGTCAATATTACTGTGCATAAATCTCTTTATATATGTTAAATAATTTTTCATGGGGAAAGTATCCCCAAATTTGAAGGTTTTGGATACTTAGAGCATTGAAGAATTTTAAATGTACATTTGCTAGATGGATGAATGTATAAACAAATGGGGAAAAAAAGCATATTATCACCATTTCAATTTGAAAGAGATTTGTGGCCATTCTGAGGAAGGGAAATGTATCACTATATAGTTCTTGTTATGACTGAAATCCGAAGTGTCATTTTTGACAGCAAAAAATTAAAAAGCATTGGCACCTTCATCAATCACACTTCTGTGTGTGGTTTTGTACAGAATCACATTTCATCATTAGCATAAAACAAGACCCTCTTCCTCAATGCCTAGCACCAAAACTCTGGGTGCCACCCAATCACCAATAGGGAATTCTACTTGTGAATTTCATGCATGCTGTCTATTATCCCCACTAAGGGATAAGAGCTCTGGAGACCAGCTATGTGACCATGGACACTTTTCTTAACTCCTTAGGTTCTAACTTCCTTATTTAGAAAATCAGGAATAAAATCTCTGGCTTTGTGACTATTAACAATATTAAAAGATAAAAGAGGGATAATATACATGTGCTGCACACCAACAGTGTATGAACTGTGTAAGGGCCTTCATTATATATAATGCCTACCAGTGGTGACTCAAGTAGCATTCAGACTATTTGTTAAGAAAGAAAAAAATGTGGGAAGAAGGGATCAGGGAATAAGTGGATAATAGCTAAAGAAAATAAGTCTTCTTTTTGAGGTGATAAGAATGTTATGAAATTGACTATGGTGATGGTTGCACATATCTATGAATACACTAAAAACCTAGTAATTGTGCGGTTTAAATGAGTAAATTTGATGGTACATGAAATATATCTCAATAAAGCTACTCTGTAAAAGTAAGTTATTAAGCAGCAATGTAGCCCTAGTCAGACAGATTCTGACCTAAGCAAAACTATGTTTTAATTAAGTTGATAAATATTTATTAAGCATCTGCTGTGTGTCAGGAACTATACTAGATGGCAAGAAGATAGTGACAGATAAGCCAAATAAATCAAAGCCCTAAGGGAGCTAAAAAAGGGAGTATATATATGAATATATAATATTCAAGCATGATGATAAGTACTATAAAAATAAAGAAAAAGATTAAAGACTATTTTAAGGAAGATGATTTGGGAAGATAGCTCTTCAGAGCTACCATGTAAACAGAAAACTGAATTAAATAAAAAAGCAGTTGAGGCAAAGGAAGTGGAAAATATACTGGCCCTGGGATTTTAAAATGAGCATGGCTCATTCAAGAAATAAAAATGCTGGCCGGGCGTAGTGGCTCACGCCTGTAATCCCAGCACTTTGGGAGGCCGAGGTGGGCGGATCACGAGGTCAGGAAATCGAGACCATGCTGGCTAACACGGTGAAACCCCGTCTCTACTAAAAATACACAAAATTACGGCAATCATTAAAAAGTCAGGAAACAACAGGTGCTGGAGAGGATGTGGAGAAATAGGAACACTTTTACACTGTTGGTGGGACTGTAAACTAGTTCAACCCTTGTGGAAGTCAGTGTGGCGATTCCTCAGGGATCTAGAACTAGAAATTCCATTCGACCCAGCCATCCCATTACTGGGTATATACCCAAAGGACTATAAATCATGCTGCTATAAAGACACATGCACACGTATGTTTATTGCCGCATTATTCACAATAGCAAAGACTTGGAACCAACCCAAATGTCCAACAATGATAGACTGGATTAAGAAAATGTGGCACATATACACCATGGAATACTATGCAGCCATAAAAAATGATGAGTTCATGTCCTTTGTAGGGACATGGATGAAATTGGAAATCATCATTCTCAGTAAACTATCGCAAGAACAAAAAACCAAACACCGCATATTCTCACTCATAGGTGGGAATTGAACAATGAGAACACATGGACACAGGAAGGGGAACATCACACTTCGGGGACTGTTGTGGGGTGGGGGGAGGGGGGAGGGATAGCATTGGGAGATATACCTAATGCTAGATGACGAGTTGGTGGGTGCAGCGCACCAGCATGGCACATGTATACATATGTAACTTACCTGCACATTGCGCACATGTACCATAAAACCTAAAGTATAATAATAATAATAATAATAATAAAAGAAAAACAAAAAAAAGAAAACAAAAGCTACTACAAAAAAAAATTAGCAGTTGCGAGGACGGGCGCCTGTAGTCCCAGCTACTCGAGAGGCTGAGGCAGGAGAATGGCGTGAACCCGGGAGGCGGAGTTTGCAGCGAGCCGAGATCGCGCCACTGCACTCCAGCCTCGGCGACAGAGCAAGACTCCGTCTCAAAAAAAAAAAAAAAAAAAAAAAACAGAAAAAATAAAAAATAAATAATGCTGATGTGACTGGAGCATACTGAGTCAATCATCTCCAAGTTTGTGCCTCTACCAGACTCAATACCTGCTTCTTAAGTATATTCCCATTATAAACCAAATTCTTTGCCTATGGCACAATTTCACCGAAAATAATTTAGAATTACAGTACCACTTAGGAGAATTTTTGATATAACCAGGATTCTCCATCTTGGAGGTTTTATTTTTTTATTTTATTTTATTATTTATTTATTTAGAGACGGAGTCTCCCTTTGTTGCTAGGCTGGAGTGCAGTGGGGCGATCTTGGCTCACTGCAACCTCCGCCTCCCGGGTTGAAGAGATTCTCCCGCCTGAGCCTCCCGAGTAGCTGGGACTACAGGCACATGCCACCATGTCCAGCTAATTTTTGTATTTTTAGTAGAGACGGGGTTTCACCATGTTGGCCAGGATGGTCTGGATCTCTTGACCTCATGATACGCACATCTTGGAGGTATCTTACAGCAAAAGGCAGCAAAATCTCTAATGATTAATGGTCTTCCTTTTTCTATTGGAATAAAGAAATCTCTAAACAAAATTCTTCACTGAAGTTTATTATTATGTTCATGAGAAACCTCTTTGCCCAAAGCTAATAAAATTTGTGAACATTTTAGAAAATTTCACTTTTGAATCATCAAAAACTTGTTTCTCTTGTCATTGCCTATACCCAACAGTACCATTTCTTACTTCTGATAGCCCTCCAACTGTTCCTTTTAATCCTTTTCTAAAGCGAGAAGGATTATCTTTCAGATCCTCTTCCCTTTTCCTCCAATTCTCCTAGTCTTAAACCATCTTTCCCCCAACTGATTTCATCCTAAAAGTCACAATTCCATTAAAGACAAGATTACTACCAGCCTGAGCAACATAGCAAGACCCTGTCTCTACAAAAAATAAAAATAATTAACTAGGCATGGTGGTGTGCACCTGTAGTCCCAGCTACTTGAGAGAAGAAACAGGAGGGTCATTTGTGCCCAGGAATTGGAGGCTGTAGTGAGCTATGACTGTGCTACTGTGCTCCAGCCTGGGCAACAGAATCAGACCCTGTCTCTAAATAATGATAACAATAACGTCACCAAAACAGGAATAAATACTTAGAAAGCAGGTTTTAAACTCTACCTTCAGTCTTACTCATAGGCAATCACCACATATTTTCCCAAATCCTCAGAGGAAAGAAACATTTACTGAAGAACTTTAATAATATTGGGAACTCACCATCCCAACCTCCCTGATCTATATATATATTATATATATAAAATAAATATATATATTTATATATATTATATATAATATAATATATATATAATAAAATATAATATATATTATATAATATATAATATATATTATATAATATATATAATAACTAATATTTTTCTTAGTATACCTATTCAATATTCAATGCTAAGTCAGGCACGTGCACACACACACACACACACACACACCCCTTACTGGAAATACTTTTAAATGTGAAGTTATTCTTGATGTCTAGCAAAGAGAACAGGGATGGAGAAAAGGCACAAAATGTGAGACAGCCCTTACCTAGGATTATACTTGCTGTAACTCCAGCAAAGAATGAGTGGATAATAATATAGTCCTGCAAGCAAAGAAAGGGCAAACTCAACAGAGGTTTTAGAAATCACCTTTTCAATAACTTCAGTCAATATTCAGGTAGGTCCACAGTCCAGTGTTTTGCAGGACTATCATTATTTTGTTTAAATTTTATTTTTTTATTATTTTTATTGATATATAACTGGTGAACATATTTTCAAGGTGCAAGTAATAATTTGATATATTCATATAATGTGTAAAGGTCAAATCACGATAATTAGGATTTCCATCACCTTAAATATTTATCTTTAATTTAGAAACATTCAAATTATTTTTTCTAGCTACTTTAAAATGTAAAATGGGTTACTGTTAACTATAGTCACCCTACTTATCTATAGATCACTAGGATCACTAGGTCTTAGTTCTTCTATCTAACTTTATATTGCAACCATTAATAGACCTCTTTTCATAACCCCCTCTCCCACCGCTATCCTCATTTTTTATGAATGGTCTTAAGCCAGAAATATAGGACTTGGTGTATAAACAAATACTAAGTGGAAAATAATTCTAACAGACCTTTAGCAGTTGCCCAAACCTATTGAGAGGATCTTAGAGCAAAATAGAATATGGCCCAAAACAGGTTAATGGCTGTGCAAAATAAAGTAAGTGAATGGCTCCACACCGTCTTGGATTCTCCCAAACGGTGAGCCCATATGCAGATAGAATCATAGACTTTTGGGATTGTTCATGATTTGTGGTGCTTTGAAAAGAGTAATTGTTTCTTTTTTATACATATTTTTATAGATTTAGGGACTACAAGTATAGTTTTGCTACGGGGATATATTGTGTAGTGGTGAAGTCTGGGCTTTTAGTTTTACCATCGCCCAAATAGTGTACAATGTACCCATCAAGTAATTTATCATACCTTACACCCCTCCCACCCTCCCACCATTCTGAATCTCCAGTGTCTATCATTCTACTCTTTACGTCCATATGTACACATTATTTAGCTTCTACTCATAAGTGAGAGCATGTGGTATTCAATTTTCTGTTTCTGAGTTATTTTACTTCAGATAATAGCCTCCAGTTCCCTCTATGTTGTTGAAAATACATTATTTTATTTTTTATGGCTAAGTAGTATTCCATGGTGTCTGTGTGTGTGTGTGGGTGTGGGTGTGTGTGCGTGCACAACACACTACATTTTCCTTATCCAGTTATCCATTGGTAGGCACTTAAGTTGATTCTATATCTGAGCTACTGTGAATAGTGCTGTGATAAACATACAAGTACAGGTATCTTTTTGATATAATGATGTCTAGAAAAGAGTAATTGTTTCTAAATAGAAAATGGAAACTTATCAAAACTGTTTAAGTGGTCAAGGAACTTCCAGATGCCCTAATGCTGACAAAGAAAGTAGCTACTCTAAAAGCAAAAATGCTTTTATATATAAATGTTCTGGAGGCTAAAGGACACAATCTAGCCCATTATTATGCCAAGCAAATCGTCCTTATAAAGGTATTGACTTGTGATACTCCCCCAAATATGTGGATTTGGGAAGTGTTCAAATAAGCCATCATAGAAGGTCAAAATTCAGCCCCAACATCAAAAAACAAATACTGAAAACTATATAACTTGTATGCTAAGATCCTACATGAAATAAACCTTACAGCAAGAACAAACTGGCCACCATTATAAACCAGCACTGTTAGGGGAATTTGGGAAAAGTCATCAGGATTTCTCGACCATATGTCTTACCTGTCAAAACATAATCCTGGCAAAATTGTAAGGAAGAGCCATAAATGGAGAAAAACTTCAGGTGTATTTGACCCTTGAGATGGAATTTTATTTTCTTATTCTCATTATTTGTCCTTGTTTTCGGGGTTGTTAAAGCTTTTCCCTGCCAAAGAACAACACCTTCAAAATCATCGCAATGCTGTTTAATTTTGTGTTTCTTACTTGAGGAATCTCTACTACCTTTCCAGTAATAACTGTGCTCATTATACTGGGACAGTCATCAAAGAGCTTTGCAAGCCATTACACTCACTTGAGACATTATCTCTACTTTTCAGGTAAAATAAAAAGGGCCAATGAAATTCTCAAATTAAAGTTAGACAGACTTTGAGAAATACTTGAACTTTATTAGCCAAGGTCCTGTCCCTGGTCTAAAGAAAATAATATCAACACTCTTTAAAGTTCATCAATCTCTTTTTTTGTAATTTAACAACAAGCCACCATGCATCTAACAATATAACTTACAATCTTAGACTTTGTCCTAATGCAAGTAAATATGGTCAAAATACAATAAGGGAATCATACAGTACACTCAATCTTATCAACAGACATGGGCAGCCCTCCTCAGAGTTCATTTAGAAATCCTTGCACAATCTAAAACCTAAAAAATTGGCCTGCTGAAAGAGATATCACAGAAAGATATCCTTTGAATGCAATGGAAAGGGATTTATATCAGTTAACAATTAGCAAATCATTAAAATTCCAAGGGGTAGATCTTTAGATTCATGCCTCACTGTTTAAAAGTTACAAGTGATCCTCAGAACACAGGTAGACCATTCCAACTATAGATCTCAGGCTAAGAATTCTTAAGAATTGATGATCTTCAGAAGGAGAATGCTAACCTAAGATATTCAGCTCAAGCAAACAGCAACATAACGGAGATAGCGACCACCCAAGATCTTTAGAACTAGACCACCCAGCTGCCCAGAAGCACAGAGTAACACACTATCATTTGTTTAGCACCCTTGCTTTAATGTTTGCCTACTTCTTGCCACTTTGCTGATTTTCACTCATACATTGCTGATAAAAGAGTGCTGCATCATAACCAGGTTGAAGAAATTATCTTTAACCATACTCTTACCCACTTTGTTCTAAATAGAATTACCCAACGCTATTGTAAGATTTTTACAGACTTTGGCTATATCCCTAAATGATACTGACTCAAGTTTGCCATACACCATCCAGCACTTCAGATAAAAATCTAATCATCATTCATCTAAACATCCAGGGAGTCATTCCACTACACTCTTCTAGTACCTGAAATATAACCACAGTATTAACTATAACATCCAGTCATATAAAAATTGAACTTGACTGTGTAACAGCAAAATATTTCTATAAAAACGATTATAGTGTTGTCAATAGAAATCAGAAACACATTAAGAACAAGTATTGAGGCTACATTTTCTGTACTAGGTCACTTGTTCTCCTCAGAGATTCTCCAATATCCTTATAGCAGTTATTCAACTCCAGTTAGAGAACTTTTTCCCAAAGGAAAGAAGATAACTGGCATATTTCTATTATGATAAACATCTACTCCTCAACAAAATTTGTGTTCCAATGGGTTACTATCTTTCATGTTGACAAGTCCTCACTTGTTTAATATAAATAAATTTTACTTGTATATATTGAGTAATTGATAGAGACTTTCAATATTCATGATCTTTTTACCTCTGTGCTTTGTATTTCATTGAAGTGCATTTCCAAGAATTTCTGCAGCCACTATAGGCTACTCTGGAGAATTGCTCATAGTAATCACTGATTCACTTTTTCTATGCGCCATCAATAATTTCTACAACGAAGGTTTTGCAAATCGAAAAAGTAGTCAGAAATTTGTTATTAAACTTAGCCAAAGTTATAAATTATATTCTTCCAGTGCTTAAGTCTTAGCAGACAGGTCTAAACTCTTCAGCCCAAGTAAAATAAACAATTAAATAGCTTTCATTTTCTATTTGTTAGCCATGGCACTACCTGTGCCATTTCTAATATTTCATGTTGAATTTGGATGAACACAATTCTTCAAGTAGAGTAATTTATCTCCAAACTGAAGGTCATGGCCACCTGCTTCTTCCAGGTAGACCAAAAGGGACTCTAAGGCATGCTTTCCTTCTGGGTTTGGCATGTGAGGGCAATGGCTTTAAAGCATTCAGGCTCTTATTCTTCATGAGTGTTACAGGTGGCAATTGTTGTTTCTCCTGGAGTCTTACATAATGCTGCACAGTCACTGTTATGTCAGGTGATCCAACCACTCATCATTTGACAAGAGAAGCTAGAAGGCCAGATCCAGGTCTGACTGCAAACATTTTTTACTGGGATGAATATGTCACCTAGTGAATAAGACAGTGGTGTAGATCTGCAATGTGACTGATTTTGTGGCTGACCTTATGGCCTAGACAGGGGATTATCTAAAGTCAGAATTCTGAAAATCTGTAAAACGAACCTCATCAGTTATGTAATAATGAGAACCAGAAAAACTATCCCATCAATTATTCAACTATGCTTTATTCAGAAACTTATGTCACTTAGATTGGCCCTAAACTTAAAATTTCAACAAATTCAAAGACCTCCCCACTCCTTCTGATATCCTGGCCTAGGAATTCCCAGTTCCAACACATAAGTAATAAAAAGCACACACTCATTTTCTTAAAGATGTTATTTAAGATTGTATGTGTGGTACTCTCACTTACTATGTAGTAAGTCAATAAAACTTAGTTTGTCTATAAAGGTAAAGAAAGCATCCCTAATCTGAAAATCCAAAATCCAAAATGCTCCAAAATCTGAAGCTTTTTGAGCAGCAACATGACACCACATGTGGAAAATCCCACATGAAAGTACTTAACACAAACTTTGTTTCATGCACAAAATTATTTAAAATATTGTATAAATTACCCTCAGGCCACATGTATAAGGTGCATATGAAACATAAATGAATTTTGTGGTTAGACTTCGGTCCTATCCTCAAGATATCTTACTATGTATATGCAATTATTCTAAAAATTGAAAAAATCTGGAATCCAAAACACTTCTCATCCCAAGTATTTCAAATAAGGGATACTCAACCTGTATTATAATAGGTATTTTTATTTGAGAATAAAAATGTACCACAAATAGGCAACAGAGGAAACTAGTAGACAAGTAGAGGATTTGTTGACTTAGTGTAGAATCACTTCTTCGAAGATAAAAGGAAAGAAGATAGATTGTACAGCCCAGACACACTGCCATATCATTTCTATGATTAGCCTCAAGAAGATTGGTACGTGCCCCATGCCAGATCAGCCTTCCCCTTTACTGCTCTGATACAGTATTGACTCATCTGGCCTAAACTTAGCTAGTATGGAATCAAATCAAATGGTAGTTACATAGACATGTGGATCAAAGTAGACGGGATAAAGAATAGGTCTATAGTCAGCCTTGATATTCTAAGAAAACTACCTGGTTCAAAATAATAGGAGACAAGTAAATGAGTGACACACATTTTTATTTAGATGCAATAGCAAAATCACTGACTTGACAAAGTGATTGGAGAGCTTATCTCATAGGATAAATAAGTGAGATTAACCCAAAAACTACTTGATGTAGATTAGCAATAAGTAATCAGCACATAAGTTAATTTTTTCAAAATAGCCTAAAAAAAATCTCTATTATTTACATTACAAGGAAGGCAACATAAATAAATGAAGAAATTAAAGACTATTCAATAAGTAGTACCAAGACAACCAATTTAAAGAATAATGAAGTTAGATCTTTATCTATTACCATATGCCAAAGTAAATTCTTGGTGGATTAAAAGGTCAAATGTAAAATAAGAAATTATTTTAAATTGTAAAACAAAATTTAAAATCTATTTGAATTGATTTTTAAAAGAACATTAAAGCATTAAGAAAAGGAAGAAACCACAATGTTAATGAACAATAGATAGTATTAACCACACACATTTTTAGACTTTTAACATCACAAATTGTAACACACCAAAATAAGAGGCAAACAATGAACTAAGAAAATACATATGAATATGTATAACCTTGGAACACAAAAGTTTATACAACTTAATATGAAACTGAAACTCCAATACAGTTATGAACATAGAATATAGACAAATAATTCACACAAAATAAAAAATGTAAAAGGAATAAAAATGACCTAATAATTAAATGAAAGTATGTCATTATTCCTAGTCATCATGGAAATGCAAGTTAATTATAAAGTTAGCAACCTCTAAAAAGCATTTTAACTGATAATACTCAAGACTGTGGTGAAACAACACTAATATCTATTACTGGTGGGAGTGTTACCAAACATTTATGGAAATATTCTACAGTGCTACAGAAAGCTTTTAACTCAACTCCTTTTGTATAAATCTACTCCCAAGGAATATTTTTAAAGCCAATATATAACAATCTTTAGCACAGCATCATTTAAGAGAGCAAAGAATTGAAAACAATGTTAGTAACAGTCATAGGAGAATAGATACATTCGTTATAGAAGATTGAACACCTGTCCTTTGTGTGTGCCCAACATTTTCTTAGCACTTTCCTAAATTTTGGCAATTTTTTACATTAGGAATTCTACCTCCTAATGTAGAAATAGGAAAACTAACATTCTTAATATCTCTGTAACTAAGATGCAGACATGTGACTTCACACTCAGGAAGACTTGAAATAGAAAAATGTGTAACAAGAGTAGGCTGCAGTATATAGGGAAATCAATCTTGCAGGAAGCTCAGTGACAGAGATACTTAATTCTTCAGCAGTGGCAGTTGATGGGATATACAGAAGCAAAAGAAGTGGCTTTGAATTAAGAAGTTTAATACAGTTAGACTTCTCTAAACATCAAATTTCAGGTAATCTGATTAAAAACTAGCTGAAAATAAACCCTGAATTGTTTTGAAATGATTATAACCACTTAGCATAAATACAAAAAATGGCCCATTCACTTCTTTTTAATTTCCTAGAATTTTCATAACTCTTACTCACTCAAATATATTGCTCCCTATATATATTTTGTGCCCATTAATGCATTATTGATGGGTACAAAAACTGGAATATTTCATGAAACACTTTTACCAGAGGACATCTAGCCAACTGAAGAACTTTGACTTAATGTCAGTAATGGGAGAGAGTGGAAGGAAGTCAAATGTTTGAGCACCTACTAATTGGAATTAATAAGCACTGGGCCTATTACCTACATTTTCTCATTGAAGTATCACAATCACCCAAAAAAGTGGTTACTAATATCTCCATTTAATAAATAAGAAAGCTGAGGGAGGCTAAATAATCCACGAACACTCACTTTCCTAGTGGAAAAGATTTTCTTACTTTATCTTTACAACAACAATTGTACCCATTTTGTAGATGAAAAAGTGGAGCCCAAATCACAAAGGTAGGATATGGTATAGCCAGGATTTCATTCCTGGTTTGGCTGATTCTAAGCAGGGACTTTTAACATTAGTGCTACCTTGTTATCACTTAGTACAATGATACATACATAGTGAACTATCAATTCCTGGTAGTTTTTATTACTATTAAGATTTAAACTAATATCTGTCTGGCTCTAAAGCCAACCTATGTTAGACTCTACCATACTGCTTCCCAAATTTTACTGAGGTTGGTGTATATACATATGCATATACTCAGAAATAAAAAATATACAGTGGATTTGATGCCCTGCGGGTATTGGCATAGCTTCAGTTCTAGAATGAAGTCATATTTACTCAAGATTACATTGAAATTACACAGGAATGGCAAAATGATACATTGCAAAGGATCTACTCTAAACTACTCTTCACCCTCCGTGCTAAGTGAAATGCAAATGATTTGTAGCTGATAATTTATTATTAATTTAACTTATCAATATTTTATAAATATGTATTGAATAATCCTAAGTCAACAGTTTTCTATAAATAAAAGGATGATTGATATTCAACAAGCCACACAATCGATTTTTGATCTCCCGCCTCAAACACAATGTTACAATTAGGCTTCTCCAAACATCAGATTTCACATAATCTGATTATGTGACAAATTGATTTGAATTGATGTTCAGTTTCAGTTTTATGAAGTTCCACAATAAGGCACACAGGATAGACACCTGACTGAATAGCCCACACTTCAGTCTAATGAGAGTCAGGCATGCCTGGAAATGTCCTAAAAAAGCCTCCACTGACACCACTTGAGAGGCAGTAAAGCATGATGATGATGAACCTGGAGCTAGACTACTTGAGTTCAAATCTCAGTTTCATAACATTTATTAGCTGAGTGACCTTGGACAAGTTACATAATCTCTCATCTTTAAGATAGGGTAATAATATCTTCTGCACAGGTTTATGAGGCTTGAAGAGCTAAAATTTATTTATTATTATCATTATTATTATTATTATTATTATTATTATTATTATTATGTTGAGAGAGAGTTTCGCTCTTGCCCAGGCTGGAGTGCAACGGCGTGCCCTCGGCTCACCACAACCTCTGCCTCCCAGGTTCAAGCCTCCTGCCTCAGCCTCCTGAGTAGCTGGGATTACAGGCATGCACCACCATACCCAGCTAACTTTTTTGTATTTTTAGTAGAGACGGGGTTTCTCTGTGTTGGTCAGGCTGGTCTCAAACTCCTGACCTCAGGTGATCTGCCCGCCTCGGCCTCCCAAAGTGCTGGGATTACAGACTTGAGCCACTGCTCCCAGTCTTGAAGAGCTAACATTTCTAAAGCACTCAGAAAAGAGGCTTGTAGAAAACACTATGCAAATATTACAAAATACAGCTATCATTTGCCATCAAAGGACTTTGGGAAAGTGGAATTTGTACTGTTGCACATACATACATGTATTATTATTTAAGAATGTTATTAAGTTAGAATGTGTGTTAGAATGTTTATTTTAATTGCTATGAACCTTGATGCACAGAAATATTAATTTTTACAGCTGCTGGGAGTGGCAATTGCTGGCAAGCAGATTAGAACAGTGGAGAAAGTAAGCAAACATGGGTTTGAATTTCCATTCTACTGAAAAATTTTATGTGGCTTCGTGCAAATTATTTAACCTCCCTAAGTCTCATTTTTCCCATATTTAAAACATGGATGATAATACTTAAGGTTTCAAGTAATGAGTATTAGAGAAAATGTACTCAAACCAATTAACCTAACACAAAGTGTGCATTCAATAAATGTTGATTTTCTTCATAATGAATTCATTGATTAAACATCTGTTCAGTGTTTTTGATATGCCAGATGCTGGAAATAGAAAAATAAACAAAACTGTACTCTGCCCTAAGAAGTTTACAGTGTATTGAGAAAGAAAGCTGGTCTAGTATGTACTATGATAGAGGTAAGAGCATGATATTATGGGATCACAGTTCAAAAGCACCAAAATTAGCCATGGATTCACTTACTTTATCTCATTGTATCCTCACATTACCCACTATATAGATGAGTAACCAAGACTTAAAGGTGAACTAGCTTGTTCAAGGTGACAAAACTTTGAAATAAAAAAGCACGACTTGAAATCCTGGTCTTCTAATTTCAGGTTCAAGTCTTTTTCCACTGTGCCAAACTACCTGCAACTTTGCTACATCCCTTGCTTTGGGTAGAAAAATCAATGTTATATCTCATGGTTAGAATAAGATAAAAGGGTAGGAAATAGTGAAGAAGTAAAAGAACTTGCTAAAATCACTGCAAAAGCTTCACAGCTGGTAGCAATCATGTTACACATCTCTACCCACACTAGACTGTGAATTTCTTGGGGACCAAAAAAAATGCCTAGTTTATATTGTATCCTTAATGTGTATTACAGAGCCTGGCACAATAATTTATCTACTTACACCCTGTCATATTTCTGGATAGGATTTCATACTTACAAGGTACCAGAATATGACAAAGTAAAATAACTTAAAAGTAGAGTGAAAAAGGAAAAAGCAACAAAGCTGGGGATGGCATTTCAAAAAAACCTGACCACAACATGCTGGTGAGCCATACATTTTGCTCTAGGCTATCCAAAATTAAATAGGGAAATCTTATATAACTCAAGATTTCCAGGAAATTCATAGCTATTTTAGTACTAAGCTCAGATAAAACTTTCTTTGGCAAAGGGAAGGGTAGAAATTGTCTTTAAAAAATACTGTTTGTGTTATAGAGATTTACATGGTAAATATCTTACAACAGATACACAAATTGTAAGGTGTTTGTTTACAGAGTTCACCAACCTAGGCTGATGGCAAAACTCTCAAGTGTACTTCAATAAAAGCAATTCTTCAGGGAATTAATATTGTGCCACCTAGTTACATAGTTCTCTGTTAAACCAGTATGATGTAGAGATAGATTTTATGATATCTGGATGTAATACAGTTTCTCAGGACTGAATTTGTTATGCATGTCCCATAGTAGGTCTTCAAAAAATATTGGATGGCTGGATGGGTGGATAGATGAATGACAAATACCAGACTTAGGTTAATGTAAAATTGTAATTCAGAAGTGTCTCTGCTTGAGACCATTTTTCCTGAACTTGAACTGCCAGAAATTTCTGCTTAAGAAGAGCTCTCTCTACTCCCAAATTTCTGGACTTTTCAGTATCCTCATGGCCTTCACACAACAGACTCTGCCATTCTCTTGGGGCTGTCATGCCTGCAACTTTTTCTCTTATTTCTGTGTGTGTTTGTGTGTGTGTGTGTGTGTGTTGTATATTATATTATTTACATATTTTAGATTGCCTGATATTTCTTATGTTTGAATTTCTTTTCAGATCATTTTAGCTTATTATCTTAGTCTCTTCAGGCTGCTATAACAAAACATCATAGACCAGCCAGCTTATAAATATAAATTTATTTCCCCTAGTCCTGGAATCTGGAGTCCAAGGTCAAGGCACTCTTACATTTGGTGTCTAGTGGGGGCCCGCTTCCTCAAAGACAGCTGTCTTCTCCCTGTAACCTCACATGGGAAGTGGCGAGGGATCTCTCTCTCTGGGGTATCTTGTATAAGGGCACTAACGGCCTAACCCTCCAAAGGTTCCATCTCCTAATACCACCACCTTGGAGTTAGGATTTCAACATATGGATTTAGGGAGGACAGAAATCTCAGTCCATTGCATTTTTCTAATGATGTTACTTCTCTATGGAAGGCTTTTCTGACCTCAAACACCTTGGCAAGATATTCCAGCTCATGCTTCATTTGAATCATGTGCTCATCTTTAAAGTGCACTCATTTAGCATTCAGTTTTTTAAGTGTTGTTTATTGGTCTCCCCAGGCAAGGTTATCTTTGCTCACTACTGTATTCAGGCACATAGCAAGTGCCTGGAACATAAATGATAATAAATGACAAATGAATGCCCCTTATCTTTTCTTGCCTTATTCTAACTTAACTACTTTAGACATCACTTTATCTTACTATTTTAAACTTTTTATTCCAACTTTAACTTTGTGTTTATTTTTTAAGTCATTTTATAATTTAAATGTTTATTTTAGCATTCCTAATCCTCATTTAGGAATTCATCAAATTTCATCAAACTTGTTTCTACACTCAGGCCTTTGTTCCAGCTGTTTCCACTCCTGGAAACCCTTCCTTTGATTTTATGTGACTGATTGCGTCTTGTCATTTAGATCTTGGCTTAACCTCTTATTTATAGTAGCATGTTTATTAGTTGGTTAGAATGTTTGTTGTTTTTGTTGTTTTTGCAACTCTTACTATGTTTCCCATTATGCATTTAATTTCTTTATTGTTTAATGTCTGCTTTTCATACTGGACTATGAGTCCCCTACAGACAGGAAACATCTTTTTGTTCACTAATCACTGCCCAGAAGAGAGCTGGACATGAAGTTAACATTCAATAAATATTGTTGAAAAGTTGAATTTGTAACCTCCTTGACTGCTTTGTTTTCTACCCCCTGCAGTTTTATATTTTACATATTTGTTCTTATGTTTTGTTTACTTTTGACAAAAGCTTTAAAACTTTTTCAACCTTTGAATTATAGTGAGTTTTTATGTCTCACTGCTTTCATTTTGCTACCATATCAGCCATTCGTTTTTTTCATTGATTCATTTCATTAAATTCATATGGTCAATTTTCTTGCCCTTTCATTTTTTTCTCAGAGAATCTTCCTGTAGCTCCTGCTTAATATAAATGGGATCATAATGACCTTCCTTCTGCCTGAGCTACAGTTGATCAAACAAGTGTGGTGGCTGGCTCAAAACTAGCCAATCCATAAACTAGCCAGCAAACTATAATACTCTCCCCATCTTGAGAATCTTAACAGAACCTATAGCTGGTCAAATGGCAGAAGACCATGCAGACTCAGCATTGACGGCCATTTTTTGCCTTGCACATGCTAGTTCCTAAGAAATGTGAGCTCCTCTTGAGAAACAAGCACAGAGACCAGGCATGGTGGCTTACGCCTGTAATCCCAACATTTTGGGAAGCCGAGGCAGGCAGATAATTTGAAGTCAGGAGTTCAAGACCAGCCCTGCCAACATGGTGAAACACCGTCTCTATTAAAAAATACAAAAATTAGCCGGGTATGGTGGTAGGCACATGTAATCCCAGCTACTCAGGATGCTAAGGCAGGAGAATCGCTTTAACCCAGGAGGTGGAGGTTGCAATGAGGTGAGATTGCACCACTGCACCCCAGCCAGGATGACAGAGTGAAACTCTGTCTTGAAAAGAAGAGAAGAGAAGAGAAGAGAAGAGAAGAGAAGAGAAGAGAAGAGAAGAGAAGAGAAGAGAAGAGAAGAGAAGAGAAGAGAAGAGAAGAGAAGAGAAGAGGAAGAGAAGAGAAGAGAAGAGAAGAGAAGAGAAGAGAAGAGAAGAGAAGAGGAGAGGAGAAGAGAAAAGAAAATAAAGAAAAGAAGAGAAAAGAAAAGAGAAAAGAAAAAAAAGACAGAAAAAAAGAAAAACTGGAGCAGGACAGACATACAAAACGAAGTAGAGATTAGAAAGCGGGGAGTTCCCCATCTGCCTTTCCACAGTTGACTTCTGTGAGGTTTCCCTGAATCCTTCCAATAGCTTCTCTTTTTCTTGATCTACTTTGAGTAGGTTTGGGTTTCATGCATCCCAAACTGAGACAGTCACCTTGTTAGAGAACAGAGGGGGCTGTGAAGGAAGCCCTGGCCCAAACCAGTGAGGAAGGGCTCATCCATGTCTTTGACTGCCCCAAAACAGTTCCTTCCACATACCACCTCTATCCCCCAATGGATTCCCTCCATTTCCCTCAGCATTGCCATTTGAAACATCACCCCAAGTGATTCAGGAAACTCTGAGATCATAGCCCCTGTTGATGTGTAAACATCTTCAGGAGAATATGAAATAGAAGCTTGAGCTAACATGTACATTAAAGTTTTTATTAATAATTAATCAAAGGTTAGGAGAAAGTGAGAAGCTATATTCCCACTTTATTCAGTTTATTGGAAAGCAAAAGTTTGTTGAGAAAATATATTAGGCAGAATCTTTATCTGTCTAACAAGAAGAGCTGAAAGATACAGCAAGTCAGTCTCCCAGGCACCAAAGAAGTAATGAATTTCAAAAGTCCATGAATGTTTGTCTGTTCAAAGACATATCTTCTGAAGATTTTTAATTTTTTGGATTTCTTCCCTCAGCACCAAGATTTTCTATTATAGTGAAAGATTTTTTTTCAGTCATACTTCTTTAAAATCCATTTCTCCCTACCACAATATTTTCTATGGGCTTCCTCATTTAAAAAGAGAAGGAGGAAGAAGAATAAGAGGAGAAGGAGGAGGAGGAAGAGAGGGAGAAAAGGGAGGAGGAGGAGAAGAAGAAGAAGACAATGACCAAGGGAAGGTTTCAGGAGTTACCACATCCTTCCCTGGTATATAATACAATTTTTCCAAATGTAAACTCCGGAACAGCAGAGCACTTGTCTGATTGCATCACCAGCACCTGGAAGAGCATATACATAGCACATCATAGGCTCTCAATACATTTTCACAGTTATCGAATTCAGATTACTACTAACAATGCTAATAAAACAGTTTTCTGATCACCAAAGCATAAAAGTAGCGAGGAAGCTTTTCAAGGTTTGCAACCAGATAGATCACATAGCTGTTTTCTCAGCTGTTGTAAACATTAGCAATAAACATGGCTACACCATTTGTGAACCACAGCAACCTTTTCATTTATGTTTATATGAAAGTATCTTGAATTATGCATTGAATTTTTGCTATTGTTTTGGAATTTTTAGTTGTGTTTCTTAGCATTTGAATTTACTATAAAATTTAAATTTTGTGTATTTGCTAAGAAATTTGTGTTCTGAAATATGAAACAAATAAAACAGTAGAGCCCACTAGGACACACCATCTTAAAGTAGAAAGAAAAAAATGTATAAGCTGATTCTGTGTGATAAAATCAAAAGCCCAAAGAATTACAAAATCAGAAGTAACTGGAGTTACTTCTAGCTTCTAGAGTAAGAGAAAGGATCTACAGATTTGATGATATGAAGATTGAAAATCTCTTAAATGTCAATGGAAAATTTTAAAAATATTAAAAGGTAAAATAAAATTGTGGGGAATATTTGCAAGAAATGTTAGTGAAATAACTATTATATCTAAGGGCCTTATAAAGCAAAATAAACACAAAGACTATAACAGATTGAACAATTAGAGGACACATATTAATCAAGTTACAAAAAAGTAAAAGCAATTAATAACTGAATATATAAAATTTTAATAACTCCAATTATAGCAATGTAGTAATTCATTCTTTGTAGCAATAATGAAGTAATATCTTTCATATCATATGTCTTAATGATTTTACACATTGCTAACTGGTGAGTAATAAAACAGTAACTCTTCAATATAGTTGGTAGTATTATATACTGCTTCCAATCTTTGGGAAACTGGAAATCAAGAGCTCAAAAATAATTTTATTGACATTCATTAATCATATGTCTAGGAATTCAAAATATAAAAAACGTCAAATCCAAGCAGAAGTTAATCACAGAATTACTTATACTGATTTAAAAAATGGATATAAAGAACTTAATTACTCAGCCCTGGGAAAACAGTGAAGCAAACTCTGATATAAATTTAATGAAGTATTATACAATCATTAAAAAGTTTGGTTTTAAACACTGTTCAAAGTGCACATCAAACATTAGCTGAACAAAGCTAGATATAAAATATCATGTGGATGTGGATGTTTATTACAATGATCTACAATAAATATACATAAAACTTTTCTGGAATGAAATACACCAAATAATAATAACAACTACAAGAACAAAAACAAGCTAAGTGGATAGAGATCCATTCCATTCAAATTAACACAAGTCTATATCCAAAGAGCCAGGAAAATATTAGCCTCTACATACAAATAAGCTAAGTAAACAAATCTATCTTTAAACATTTAAATATTCAAAATATAATGAAATGATGGCTCAGTACTACCACAGGCCACAGAAACTTTCTGTGGTCAAAATAAAGAATGGGAGGGTCCTATGAAGAAGTTGATTTATGCTTAAAAAAAAGTGTAACATAGGTTGTCTTTTAAAAAGTTTTTACAAATGGTATTTTATTACAAATAACTTAAGCTCTGGCACAGTAAACCCACCCACATTTTAGAAAACCCCAGTGTCTTACAATAAAGCTAAATCCATCTTTCTACAATCTCTTACCTTTTGTTATAGGCCATCAGTAAAGATGAAGTTATAATCCTTTATAAAGCTATTAATGCTATATAAATATATAGTATCATATTAGAATAGAATGTTTTATATTACCAAATCTGATTATAGATACTTTTGCCTTCTAAAAGTTTGAATGAAGTGCATAAATTATATTCATGAGAAAAAGAAAATCTCCACCCTGAGTCCTTCTACTTACTGTGAAGAATAAAATGAAACAAAAAATTTCCAAGATTTTACCACTTCTACAGTGTTAGAGAATATGACCCAGGGTAGACAGTACTTTTTTAGAAGAGTACTTAAATTAGTTATTGGTTTTGGAAAATATTGTTGGAAGTAAACAAGGAAATAAAAAATTAAATTGTTCTGAATGTATATTATAAGAAATTATTATGTGATTGTGTCTTGAAGAAGCAAAGAAAGGAATCTGCCTGGCAGCATGCTGGAAGATATTGAGGAATGTGGCCAATTCTCTGTGGTGGGATGGTAGAAAAACTTTTTTAAAAAGAGCTGTCTAATCTTGAATTGTATAATATGTTCAATGTCTGCAATGTAAAAACCCTTCTGTAAATAAAGCCTACTTCGATGTAAAGGCTTTGTGAGTGGTTTGAGGAAAAAATAAGGAAAAGATGGCTGTATTCCTCATCTGAGCTGACAGTAAAAACTGGTAAATAAGAAGACACAATAATGTGGAATGTTTGCAGAGCTGTGAGTTCTGGGAAGGCAGAGGGCATCTGTCATATTCATCGATGCCTAGAAATTGAGCCCATAACTGAGCAGATCTCTAATAAACCTGTGCCGAAAGAATTAACAAATTCTGCCATCAACCTACAAACACCAAACACAGGAGTGTAAGAACACAGAGAAAAAAGTGCTGAATGCTTCCCAAAAATGTGGGAGAAATATTTCTAAAGAAGTTTAATTGAACAAGGTGTAATTTGTGCAAAATTTTGAGTTCCAGAAAAAAAGTAGGATGAAGGAATTCTAGCCAGTGGGGACAATATGTACAGGAGCACAGAGGCACGAAATGAACTGGTGTGTCTGGGGATCTGAAGATTGTTTGGTGTGGCTGAATCTCAGGGTATATGTGAAGGAGTGCCAGAAGAGAAACTGAAAAGCAAACAGAGGACAAATCCTACAGGCTTCGTGTGATACATCGTGCTATAGGGTTTCAACATTTTCCTATAGGAAGATGACTCTAAATATATTTTTAAATAGGATTATTATCTTTTGTTCAGGATGCCACACTCTGATAAATACAAATTACTAAAATAGCCTGTGTGGTAATTTGGGTTGGGATACACTTTTTTTTCCATGCTAATCGAGAAAAGCAGCAGTTTTCACCATCCTAGGCATGTCCATTTAGATGTCCAGAGGTATGGGGGCATTCCAGCTCACACAACTTCAGAACATTGAGACTAAGAGACGTCCCTGCCTGTCATTGCTGTACCAACAGAGATCAGATGATCCATGAGATAAGACTGCATTTCTTTCTATTTATAAATTGATACATATACCATCATAATTGAAATCCTAATGCATATGGGAGAAAAAACTAATTAGGAACATCAGAATGTAGCACTGAAACATAAGGATAGCAGGGAAAGAACCTCCAGGTCTTTTGATTATCATATGCCTAAAATCTGCATATTCATGCTCATCTGGATAGCTACCATGAGCTATGTGGTCCTTATGCTCCATCTGCAGTTGCCATCTTTCTTCCCCCACCTCTTGATTCTCCCACTAAATAATTCCTTTAAAAAAAAAAAAAAAAAAAAAAAGCAAGGAATGACAAGGGAAGGAAAGAAAAATTGTATTACTGTATTTTGCAGCCTGAAGCAAAATTGACAGCTCAAGCTTTCTTACTCTCACAGATGCTATTAACTTATCCTGATATTAGTGACATTCTAAGATATTTATACAAAACTGTGACAATGAGGAAGATCTGGGAAGCAGGTCACAGCGACCTAGTAAAGAGGACAGGGAAAGAGGACAACTGACAGGAAGTCCTAGCATAGGATCTTGATCTGGGATCCACAGACCACCAACAGGATTATAAAGAGATTTCTGGGATCCATGAAGTTGGATAGGAAAACATATCTGATCTAATTTTTACTTGTCTCTAACTGAAATTTAGCATTACCTTAAACTATAAATGTAAATAACAAATACACTACTGTGTGCAATACATTTCACTTTATCAGCAAGAGAAATGACAGATATTTTAATATGGCATTATAGTTATTGCAAATGTCTTAGAATATAGCTTATACTAATCAATAATTTGAAGTTATAGTAGTATTTAGATGTAATCACTATCTCCATGTATACAGATGTTGACCCAACTGGTCATTGCTTTCCAGTATACTCTGTCTAAAATTGCTTATTGCTTAATACATGGAAAAGTATGAGTTATGTTAATGCTTTGATTATTTTAGTATACTTGTTATCTTCTGAAATTTTACATATTTTATTTTATGCATTTAAAAACATTCTGAGAAGTGATCTGTAAGCTTCATTAGACTTCCAAAAGGTCCATAAAACAAAAATTTATTCCCTTCATCTAAATCATATCATCTTCTGGAAATTAGGAGGCATCAATTCTTATCCTCTTTCCTTCAGTATTCAACTTGATGTCATTAAAAGGTGGAGTCTAGGAAAGGGGAGAAGTTTGGTGGCAACCACTACTTAGAACAAAAGCAGTAGGACTTCTAGCTCTCATGTCAGAAAGAAGTCAGGTCTGGAAGCCAAACTCTCTGAGATCTTTTCAACATTCTAAAAGCTTGTTCCTTTACTTATATAATTGCTTAAAATGATTTGCCTTCTGTAGTAATCAGCAAGCCCCTAAAGCCTATAGCACCTGTAGATCTTCCTTTAGAAATAAATAGGAAGGATAGTACAAAAACAAGACCCAAGCAACAGAGTAGAGGGTGGAGAATATGGAAGTAGAGATAAGCACACTGGCAACCTCGGGCTTGTCATGGGAAAGGAAGAGGGCACACACCAAGAACCATTCTGTGATTAGAGAAAGGGATGCTTAAGGCTAGGGACTACTTGTTCCTCTCTCAACCTTTCTCAAGAAATTTTAAGGACATATAAAATATTCAGAGGACCTACTGTATATAATTGTTAAGAATATTTCCTTATTCTGATGCCAGCATCTGTTAAAGACTCCTGCATAAAATAACCACTGTGGTCTACTTCTTATTGTGGAGTACGGCCATTGATTTTAGAGGTCCAAAGCCCCTGCATCACCCCCACCTCCACATTACTCACTTCCCACTAAGTCCTATAAAACATACAAAGCATTTCCACCCTGGTATAAAATGTTGATTCCCCAGAAGATTAGTAGAAACTTAGTAAGTCACATTCTCAAGAATACTGGGTTTTTGGAGAGAAAGGAATAAGGGAAGAAGGCAGCATTTCTTTAGTGCCAGGCATGTAATGGATGTTTATTTTATTTAATCCTTAAGGCAATAATTTAAAGTAAATGTTACTATCCTAATTTCCCCTCAAACTAAAACTCAGAGGTATTAATTTATTTACTCAAATTATAAAATAGTCAAGGCTACTTGACTGCAAACCTAATATCCTATATCTACTACACTGTGCTATGCAGAATCATAAACAAGAGCTCAAACTACAGAACTAGATCCAAGCTTCTTCAACTTTATTGCATCATGATTTTGATCAGATCTTTTTATCTCTCTGGGTGTCAATTTCTTCATCTGTAAAACTTGGGTAACAATATTTACTTCACTTAGCACCATTCACATGACACATAATAAGCCGACAATAACGGTTAGTTATTTTCATCACAACACAAGAGAAAAAACAAAACTCAGTAAGGGTGGGCAGCAGAAACCAAAGACAGCAAGGCATGACCAAGTGTCTCATAGCATTTGCACAGCACTTTGACCCACTCAGTTTCAACTCAGGAAACATTTATTTCACATCCAATATACACAAGGGACTTTGAAAAATATAAAAATGCCTTGGAATCAGATTCTAATTTTAAATACTTATCCTCGAGAAATTTTTGAGATGTCATCTTGGGCTAGATGGAAGAGAACTGTAAAATTAAATATAAAGCAGAAGCAGATCCTCCATCATACGGTATTGTAAATTTGGCTTCACATACCTGTCTCCATTCAGACTGTGAGTCCCTTAAAAGCAGAAACTCTTAATCCTCATTGTCTTCCCAGTGCCTGTCCCAGTGCCCTGAATACAGAAGTTACTTAATAAATGTTCCAGAAAGAAAGGAGGGAAAGAGGGAAGCGGGGAAGAAGAGTGAGTGGAGGAGAAAGATGGAAGAGCAGGAGTAGATAAGAAAGGAGATGGTCTACAAAGGAGGACAAAATTAACTGGGTAAAAACACTGTGGCATTTAAGATAACAGTTACCTTGAGGGATGGATTGGGACTTGGGCTTTACTCATTGTGCTTGATATGTAGTATGAGTCAATGAGTGTTTGTGACTGAATAAGTGAATGAATAAATAGCACAGGGGTAGGGATGAATCTTAAGAAGCAATGGTAGGGTTACTATGGGCATGCCATTTATCTTTCCTATTCTCAGACTGCTCACCAGACAAAATAAAGGATGAAACTGTGCCTTTTAAGGTCTCTTATTAACATTTCCATTCCCAAACTAATTTTGTCGGTTTATCTTTTGAAAAATATAAAACAGAGAAACTTTATAGTCTGCTAGATGATGGATAACCCTCATTTTATAATCCTATGCTACCCTCTGGCTCCATATAGATAATTTGCAACACTGAGGCCATAAGAGTTATAGGCTCCACAACTTTTTACAATGTCTGAGACTCATTAAACATGTAAAACCAGAGAAATGTATCTAATGCCTTTTAAATGACACACTTTTATGTCCCAGGGAACTAGAAAGACCTATACAGTAAAAATCAAGAGGCTGACATGAACAACCTTCTATATCTTTTCTGAACTAGCAGCTCAAATGTTCTGCCTCATTAAGTAAAACTACTTTCCTCTCCCTGTACTTTTGAAGAGACAGGACATAATACCTTTGAACTGAAAGACATTGAGAGATCACTCTCTCCCCTACAAATGTTGAGCTGTTGGATCACAGTCTGAAACAAATATGGTGAGCAGAGGGAGAAGAAAATATAAGACAGGAATTATTTAAACACAGCCCTGGCAGAACATCAAGCTAATCTAACAAATGTTAAAGTTCCCTGGGAGAAAAGAAAGGAAAAAGACAGGGAGGAATTGAGGCAGGGAAGAAGAAAAGAATGAAATAATAAGTCAGGCAATAACTTGCAATTTTTGAAAAGGAGATATTTACATTTATTGAGATGTATTCTGTGTGAAACACTGTGCCAGGCATTGTGGATACTGAGATGAATGGGTCACAGTCCTTGTTCATGAGCACCTCACAGTATAATGTGAAGATAGATAGCTTTGTACGCAAATGTTTTCAGTGAAATACAAGGGACATATTAGATGCACATCCACCACATGCCAAGACCCTCTTGGAGCTTTCAGTGAGTCAAAAATATAAAGAACAGAAATCTTGTGAATTCCAACACTGCCACTTATTGCCCATGTGATTTTTGCACAAATTACACAATTTTACTTAGTCTCAACTTCCTACTTGATAGTAGTACCTACTTCCAAAGACTGTTGAGGATGTTAAATAAGATAACATATGTGGAATTTTTATCTCAGTGCATGTGCCATAGAGGTTGTCGTGTGTTTGCTCTATTATTTGAGAATATTCAGTTCTATTCTAGAAGGCAAGAAAAAAATGGAACAGATAAAATCCATTAGAAGTGTTAAGTTTAGACAGAAAGTTAGCAAATAGTTTGTATATCTTAGGCAGAATTCACAGAGTAAGTAAAACATCAATGATAAGTCAGTTACTCACAAGACATGGTAAAGATGAATCAAATAAACAGAATATAGGAGAGAATAAATGAGAGTGCAACTAATAAATAAAAAGGGATGAAAGACAAATACATAAGATATGATCATGACACCTCTAGACTAGCTATGTTATCCAAAAATCAGACACTCAATATGGACCCATTAGAGCTCAGGGTATCCTCTGCCCAAGAAACACAAATAAAAGTTATAACTGCTTGTGAAGCTAATTAGTAAGTTATAGCTATGCCATGCGTACTTATTCCTGCATCTCTATAAAAAAATCAACTGTGACTTTAGGCCCCTGGGTACTTTCTGTCTATTGGTCCTCTTTGCTCAAATCTCAATTCTATTATTATTTGATTTTTTAGGTATGATAGTGACATTATGTTGTATATGAGACTGCCCTTATTTTAGGAGATGCATGCTAAAGTATTTAGGATTTTTGTGGTGATATCAACTTAATTTTAAATAATTCAACCAAAAAATTGGTTAATTAATTAAAATAAAATTACACACATATAGAAAAAAATCTCAATTCTAGTCCTTGTATACGCATCAGTGCAAATGGCTAATGCAGCAGAAAGACAAAATATATATCATAGCATATTTTAGGTAGTGTGGTCTCTACATCCCAGTTGCATTTTAGCATAAGTGTATTAATTCACCTGATCTCTTTCCCCTTGCTTTTCTTTTCCTTGCTTCTCACTATATGTTTTACATTGAATTAATAAGCTCTGAGGCAGGCAGATCCCTTGAGGTCAGGAGTTCGAGACCAGCCTGGCCAACACAGTGAAACCCCGTCTCTACTAAAAATACAAAAATTAGCCGGGCATGATGGTGGATGCCTGTAATCCCAGCTACTCTGGAGGCTGAGGCACAAGAATCGCTTGAACCCAGGAGGTGGAGGAGGTTGCAATGAGCCGAGATTGCACCACTGCACTCCAGCCTGGGCAACAGAGCAAGGCTCTGTCTCAAAAAAAAAAAAAAAAGAAAGAAAGAAAGAAAAAGAAAAGAAAAAGGAAAAAAAGAATTAAGAAGCTAAGCAATTCCAGCATCTTGTGAGCTGAGATCGCGCCACTGCACTCCAACCTGGGCAACAGAGTGACACTCTGTCTCAAAGAAAAAAAAAAAAAAAAGAAGCTATGCAATTCAAGCAACTTAATTTAGTCTACAAAACCTTCTGTTCCATGACCTCTTCTGAGATAGCTTGCCTGGTTGTATCATTGGAGGTTGCCATTGCTTCAAGGTGATTTCCTACATGTCAGAAGTTGTACATGTTAGTTCCCTTCCTTCTTCTGTCTTACTGAAGACAAATGAATCATAGTACATTTTGTAATTTATATGGGTTGATTATGTTTTTTCTATTTGACTCTATTTGTAAAAAAAAAAAAAAATCTATCATTACATGCTCCCCTCCCAACTCATACTGATACAGTAGTTAAAAAGAAATTATTTAGGCAGATAATGAGGATAAGGAAGTCCTCGGTAAGGTTTTCCTTTTAATGAAAAGCAGCCCCAAAATTGTTTCTTTTCTAACAAACAGCAGCTTGTAAAATCAAGCTGCAGACATAGACAAGTTAACTGGAAGCTTGCACAGGTGAATGCGGGCAGCTGTGCCAATAGGAAAAGGCTACCCAGGGCTAGGCATGTTCAACATGGCGGCTCCATCTTCCCTTTTCCTTGCCAACCACATGTACCCTAAGGAGCAGTCAACATTGTGCTGGCCAAGTAGAAAATCCATTTGCATAATAATAAGATTAGTGGGGTGGCCAGCTTCTTTACACACCATGTAAACATCACACCTGGTCCAACCAATCTCAGAGCCCTATGTAAATCAGACACCGCTTTCTCAAGCCAGTCTAGAAAGCCCCCTGCACTTCACCAAAGGACTGGAAGACCCACTCGGCAGCCTCTCTCTCTCTGCAGGAGAGAGAGTTATTTTCTTTTCTCTTTCTTTCACCTATTAAACCTCCTCTCTTAAACTCACTCCTTGTGTGTGTCTGTGTCCTCAATATTCTTGGCATGAGGCAACAAATGTCGGGTATTACTCCAGACAACCATGCTGCTTCATTTCTGCATAAACATCAGCCCACACAATGCCACTGCTATGGCTGTAGTACGCTGAACTATATGGGTGGATTGATCCAACCAGCACCAGCAAACCATTGGCTGGCCAGTAACCTGAGACTTGTGAGACCTGGCTCACAAGAAAAATCAGCTGATCAGTCATATACATAATAATGTGGAGAATATGGATCTAAGAAGTTAATGCCAATTACAAAGAGGAATTAATTAAAGTGGGTAGGCCATGCTATAGCTAAGGGCTAGAGTAGAATGCAGATGAAGAGATGAGTGAATACTGCTCTGCAGAGAGAGGCAACTGAAAAGATGCACAGAAAGAAACAGAGACATCACTGAAGAGTGATCACAGATTTCCCCAGGACCAAAAGAGATGGGGAAATGTGCCTTAGTTGCAAGGTTTCATTTCCAGCTTTAGTGGGGCATAGCCATTTAGAAGTTCCCATTCTGTGTCCCCCACACAAACACAGATTATGAGAAAATTTCATTTATATCATAGTACTTGTTTCTGTTTCTATTTCTTGCAGCCAAATAAAGCTTCCATTGAAATATTACTTGTTCATTTTAATGTTTCTAAATCTCATTTAGAAGTCACTTACACATCTTATTTTAAGAGTGCATATTGATGGTAAAAATATATAAATCAATTGGTAGGGTGTCACTCATATATTTAAGTGTCACATTCAGTTAATATGTTATAAAAGATACCAGCTGTGCAGACTGTAGTAAATTAGAGTACTTGCTGATGACATTGAAGCAGCCAAGAGAACCTTGGGGCTCTTATACATTTTCTACCTTGAAAAATAAATCCCAACAGCTTTCCCAGTCTCATGAACTGGATGAGTTAATCATAGGGTGGAATATCCCCAAATTCAAATGCTGGCAGAAATTGTCATCAATTAGCAAACTAAGAGAGACAAGGAATGTTGCTCCTCCAGAAAACATATTCCATTTGATTGTTCAAACACATTTGGTTGAGCTAAGATTATTTTTTATAAAAAAATTAATTAGCAAAAAAAATGAATCTGCTTATCTCTTGATTTTGTGGGAAATGGACTGTTGAAGTTTGACGAGGTCACATAAAAATGTAAGTATTCACAATCAGAAAACCTAAAAATTGATTCCCCAAGCGGAGCACCGTGGCTCACACCTGTAATCCCAGCACTTTGGGAAGCCAGTGTGGGCAGATCACTTAAGGTAAGGAGTTTGGGACCAGTCTGGGCAACATGGTAAAACCCTATCTCTATTAAAAATAAATGAATAAATAAATAAATACAAAAAGTACCTGTAGTTTCAGCTACTCAGGAGGCTGAGGTGAGAGGATGGCTTGAGCCTGGGAGGCAAAGGTTGCAGTGAGCCAACATGGTGCCACTACACTCCAGCCTGGGCAACACAGCGAAATTTTGTCTAAAAAAAAGAAAATAATAATTCCCAGCCAAAGTGTTAGTATACATACATCTTTCAACCACTGAACTGATTTCCAACACTAAAAATTATTTCTAACTTAAAAAATTATTTAAGTGGGGCTTTTAAAATGTTATTTAACCCCATCGTACCTCCACTACATTCTCAGCACTTTATCTGTGACTTTTAATACATAAATTGTTATTCCCATGTACAAAATAGTAAACTGAGATTGAGAGAAATTGTATTACTTATATTGTTTGCCCAAAGATGCAGAACAAGTAAATCACATAGCTCATATTCTAATTAAATTGTGTCTGGCTCCAAACGTAGTTTTCTCCATTTCAACAAGCTACTTCAACTCAATATGATGTGTTAAATTGATGCTATTTAAGCAATAAAATGTCTTTCAGTTTAATCATTTTTATGGAAACATGTTTGACTGGCTCTTGCCTTATTTAAACACAATAAGCAATTTAGACTCTTTCATTGACTTGGAGAAACCATTAGGATGTCTTCAGCATGCATTGTGAATATAAATTACATTTTTTAGACCTGCCCAAAGGCTCAGTCACCCTGACACAGTCTTCAGTTCTACACCTCCTCCCAGTTTTTCAACGCAATTGATGTAGATACCTGCATTATACAGCTTCCTCCTGGTGACCACCTCCCTATGGGACAGCTAGATATAGCATACTTGACTGGTCCTCTTGACCATCACACCCCACATGGACCATATTGATATGCCACAATGACTGCCTCAGTCACATTGTGGCCTCCTGAAACTCAATGCCTTCTTGCTTTCTTTTTTTTTTTTTTAATTATACTTTAAGTTTTAGGGTACATGTGCACAATGTACAGGTTAGTTACATATGTATACATGTGCCATGCTGGTGTACTGCACCCATTAACTCATCATTTAGCATTAGTTATATCTCCTAAAGCTATCCCTCCCCTTTCCCCCACTCCACAACAGTCCCCAGAGTGTGATGTTCCCCTTCCTGTGTCCATGTGTTCTCATTGCTCAATTCCCACCTATGAGTGAGAACATGCGGTGTTTGGTTTTTTGCCCTTGCGATAGTTTACTGAGAATGATGACTTCCATATTCATCCATGTCCCTACAAAGGACATGAACTCATCATTTTTTATGGCTGCACAGTATTCCATGGTGTATATGTGCCACATTTTCTTAATTCAGTCTATCATTGTTGGACATTTGGGTTGGTTCCAAGTCTTTGCTATTGTGAATAGTGCCACAATAAACATATGTGTGCATGTGTCTTTATAGTAGCATGATTTATAGTCCTTTGGGTATATACCCAGTAATGGGATGGCTGGGTCAAATGATATTTCTAGTTCTAGATCCCTGAGGAATCGCCACACTGACTTCTACAATGGTTGAACTAGTTTACAGTCCCACCAACAGTGTAAAAGTGTTCCTATTTCTCCTCATCCTCTCCAGCACCTGTTGTTTCCTGACTTTTTAATGATCGCCATTCTAAGTGGTGTGAGATGGTATCTCATTGTGGTTTTGATTTGCATTTCTCTGATGGCCAGTGATGATGAGCATTTTTTCATGTGTCTTTTGGCTGCATAAATGTCTTCTTTTGAGAAGTGTCTGTTCATATCCTTGGCCCACTTTTTGATGGGGTTGTTTGTTTTTTTTCTTGTAAATTTGTTTGAGTTCATTGTAGATTCTGGATATTAGCCCTTTGTCAGATGAGAAGGTTGCGAAAATTTCCTCCCATTTTGTAGGTTGCCTGTTCACTCTGATGGTAGTTTCTTTTGCTGTGCAGAAGTTCTTTAGTTTAATTATATCCCATTTGTCAATTTTGGCTTTTGTTGCCATTGCTTTTGGTGTTTTAGACATGAAGTCCTTCCCCATGCCTATGTCCTGAATGGTAATGCCTAGGTTTTCTTCTAGGGTTTTTATGGTTTTAGGTCTAACGGTTAAGTCTTAATCTATCTTGAATTAATTTTTGTATAAGGTGTAAGGAAGGGATCCAGTTTCAGCTTTCTCCATATGGCTAGCCAGTTTTCCCAGCACCATTTATTAAATAGGGAATCCTTTCACCATTGCTTGTTTTTCTCAGGTTTGTCAAAGATCAGATAGTTGTAGATATGTGGCGTTATTTCTGAGGGCTCTGTCCTGTTCCATTGATCTATATCTCTGTTTTGGTACCAGTACCATGCTGTTTTGGTTACTGTAGCCTTGTAGTATAGTTTGAAGTCAGGTAGCGTGATGCCTCCAGCTTTGTTCTTTTGGCTTAGGATTGACTTGGCGATGCGGGCTTTTTTTTTGTTCCATATGAACTTTAAAGTAGTTTTTTCCAATTCTGTGAAGAAAGTCATTGGTAGCTTGATGGGGATGGCATTGAATCTATAAATTACCTTGGGCAGTATGGCCATTTTCATGATATTGATTCTTCCTACCCATGAGCATGGAATGTTCTTCCATTTGTTTGTATCCTCTTTTATTTCATTGAGCAGTGGTTTGTAGTTCTCCTTAAAGAGGTCCTTCACATCCCTTGTAAGTTGGATTCCTAGGTATTTTATTCTCTTTGAAGCAATTGTGAATGGGAGTTCACTCATGATTTGGCTCTCTGTTTGTCTGTTGTTGGTGTATAAGAATGCTTGTGATTTTTGTACATTGATTTTGTATCCCGAGACTTTGCTGAAGTTGCTTATCAGCTTAAGGAGATTTTGCGCTGAGACAATGGGATTTTCTAGATATACAATTATGTCTTCTGCAAACAGGGACAATTTGATTTCCTAATTGAATACCCTTTATTTCCTTCTCCTGCCTGATTGCCCTGGCCAGAACTTCCAACACTATGTTGAATAGGAGTGGTGAGAGAGGGCATTCCTGTCTTGTGCCAGTTTTCAAAGGGAATGCTTCCAGTTTTTGCCCATTCAGTATGATATTGGCTGTGGGTTTGTCATAGATAGCTCTTATTATTTTGAGATACGTCCCATCAATACCTAATTTATTGAGAGTTTTTAGCATGAAGCATTGTTGAATTTTGTCAAAGGCCTTTTCTGCATCTATTGAGATAATCATGTGGTTTTTGTCTTTCGTTCTGTTTATATGCTGGATTACATTTATTGATTTGCGTATATTGAACCAGCCTTGCATCCCAGGGATGAAGCCCACTTGATCATGGTGGATAAGCTTTTTGATGTGCTGCTGGATTTGGTTTGCCAGTATTTTATTGAGGATTTTTGCATCAATGTTCATCAAGGATATTGGTCTAAAATTCTCTTTTTTGGTTGTGTCTCTGCCTGGCTTTGATATCAGGATGATGATGGCCTCATAAAATGAGTTAGGGAGGATTCCCTCTTTTTCTATTGATTGGAATAGTTTCAGAAGGAATGGTACCAGTTCCTCCTTGTACCTCTGGTAGAATTCGGCTGTGAATCCATCTGGTCCTGGACTGTTTTTGGTTGGTAAGCTATTGATTATTGCCACAATTTCAGAGCCTGTTATTGATCTATTCAGAGATTCAACTTCTTCCTGGTTTAGTCTTGGGAGAGTGTATGTGTCGAGGAATTTGTCCATTTCTTCTAGATTTTCTAGTTTATTTGCGTAGAGGTGTTTGTAGTATTCTCTGATGGTAGTTTGTATTTCTGTGGGATCGGTAGTGATATGCCTTTATCATTTTTTATTGCGTCTATTTGATTCTTCTCTCTTTTTTTCTTTATTAGTCTTGCTAGTGGTCTATCAATTAAGACTTAGACTCCCACACAATAATAATGGGAGACTTTAACACACCACTGTCAACATTAGACAGATCAACGAGACAGAAAGTTAACAAGGATACCCAGGAATTGAACTCAGCTCTGCACCAAGTGGACCTAATAGACATCTACAGAACTCTCCACCCCAAATCAACAGAATATACATTCTTTTCAGCACCACACCACACCTATTCCAAAATTGACCACATACTTGGAAGTAAAGCTCTCCCCAGCAAATGCAAAAGAACAGAAATTATAACAAACTCTCTCTCAGACCACAGTGCAATCAAACTAGAACTCAGGATTAAGAAACTCACTCAAAACCGCTCAACTACATGGAAACTGAACAACCTGCTCCTGAGTGACTACTGGGTACATAACGAAATGAAGGCAGAAATAAAGATGTTCTTTGAAACCAACGAGAACAAAGACACAACATACCAGAATCTCTGGGACGCATTCAAAACAGTGTGTAGAGGGAAATTTATAGCACTAAATGCCCACAAGAGAAAGCAGGAAAGATCCAAAATTGACACCCTAACATCACAATTAAAAGAACTAGAAAAGCAAGAGCAAACACATTCAAAAGCTAGCAGAAGGCAAGAAATAACTAAAATCAGAGCAGAACTGAAGGAAATAGAGACACAAAAAACCCTTCAAAAAATTAATGAGTCCAGGAGCTGGTTTTTTGAAAGACCTTCTTGCTTTCAACCTGCCAATTAAAACTTCCTGCAGGAAACCTGCCTGGACAATGCTCTGGACTCCAATAAAGGAACTGGTCCAGGGTCCCTCTCTCTTCCCACACTTTCTCTAAACTTCCTGTATGGTCTTTGGGCACACTGTGTACCAGCCCTACCAGGAACTATAAGTAAAAGAACTTTACTTTCATCTTGTGTCTCTTATAATCATTGAAGGGTTGCCTCTCCATCTTAAAGATCGTAAATATAAAGGCTCCTTCTGCTTCTGATCTACTGCATTCAATGTGTTATTGTGCTGGATATCTTCCATTGGCCTCTGCAGATTCACTCTCTTCCTGTCTCTGCCTTGCTCTGTGTCCCTAGAAGCTGGCCCTCTATGAAGGGCACCAGTGGCCCTACATGCAGCCAATGCTGAGCCCCAGAAAGACATCAAAGACAGGGGAGAGAGAAGTTGGAGTAGTCATGCCCATCACTCCATCTCTACTAGGACCCCATAAGTTAGCTGTGAACCTTGAACAAACATCACAGACCTTGCCAGGCTTTCCACACTGCACTTTCTCACCAGATTCCAGTAGTTACTCTCTCTTCTTGCTATTTAAGCCCAGGGAAAGGAAATAGCTTCCCATTGGGTCGGTCTTGTTTATTGTTTTTCTACATTCTGCCCTCACCGTTTTAAATAGTGACTGTATTAAAATTCACCTCAAAATAACTAGTTTGAGTGTGTCCTCTATTTTCTATATTCTGGTTAATACTGTAACTGAAGCTACTTATTCTACATTTTCTTGAGTCCTCCCACTTCTCTTCAACCTCAAAGCCTTTGCTTTGGATCTTCATCCTTTATTTCCTAGATTCTGCCTTTTTGACCAGCCTGTAATCCATGCTCTGTATTCTAACTAGTGACACCTTCTAAAAAATAAATCTTATCAATTCACCAGATCATGATCATGTTTAAAACCTCTCCTGACTGACTCCTCATTGCACCTTGTTAGTTCCAAACTCCTCAGGCTATCCTATGAGTTCCTTTGTCATCTGGACCATGTTCACTCATCTGACACATTGCTCAACATTCTTCCTCCCTACACCCTTGAACTCTATGTTTTAGTCATGTTAGTTAGTAGCTCACCAGGCCTCCATAATGCTTGACCCCCAAGCCCAGTCTGCTCTTGCACAATTCATTTCCTTGGTTCAGTCAGCTTTCACACTCAACCTCAATTAGCTAATTCCTTCTCCCACTTCAGGATGGGCTTTAGCTTCATTGCCTCTGGGAAGCCTGCACTAAGACTGTCTCCCATTCTGGATTAGTGTTCTTTCTCTGTGGTCCCAGATGCACATCTTTATCATCATACTGATTACACTGCTTGCCCCCACTAGACAACAATTTCCCTCAAGGCCAAACCAAGCCTACTATCTCTGTATCCATAGCTCCAGAAAAGTACTTGATGTAAAATAAATTTAAAAACAGTTTGTTGACTAAATTAAGAAAGCCCCCTGAACATTTCCCACAGCAAAACACAAACCCTACAAAACATATTTTATTCCATATTCTCCTTATCAATGTGTCTTTGGTACAGAAGTGTTTGTGATGTGCATGTTTATCTGAAATATGAGGTGATATTGATTTGTATGCATATTTATATGGCAGGCAGTCACATTCTGCCATGCTTTGGTAATAGCTGCATAATTCTCCCACTGGGAGAGCAGTTTCTATAATAGCAGTTGATGATTTCTTTTTATAGACTTTATATTTTATGTGTTTTTTTATTGTCAGAAATCAAATTAAGAAAGAGAATTCTTCTGAAATAAGAATTCTGGCCCTGAAAACTGTAAATCCAAAGGTAGGGACTTATCTATCCCGATGAAACATGAGGTAAATTACCACCAAAGATTGAAAGCTGCTTGACAAAATAAAATTTTCAATTCACTGACATAGAATAGGATGTAAAATTGGAACAAAAATGATGCAGAGGGGAAGTCTCACAGAACCTAGGATCTTGAACTTTGTGAATTTAATTACTGAGATACTACAAAGAAATAGCACCCTCACCTACTATGGATACCAGTGTTACAGTTAATTATTTTTCCTTCTCAGCCTTTTTTGTCCATGGGCAGATTCCACTGTTGTAGATTGCAGAAAATAAGGTATGGGATTTAGTTTTCTTTGTCTATAATAAAATACTACTTGTTATAGTATCTCTGACATATTCCCATTGCCCCTCTGTCAGGGAAACCATAAACCTCTGATATGGTTTGGCTCTGTGTCCCACCCAAATCTCATAATGAATTTTAATTCCCAATGTTGGGGCAGAGACCTGATGGGAGGTGATTGGATCATGGGGGTGGATTTCCTTCTTGCTGTTCTTGTGATAATGAATGAGTTCTCACAAGATCTGATGGTTTAAAATGTGTGACACTTCCCCCTTCACTTTCTCTCTCTCTCTCCTGCTGACCATGAGAAGATGTGCTTGTTTCCTCTTCACCTTCTGCCATGATTGTGAATTTCCTGAAGCCTCCCAGCCATGCTTCCTGTACAGTCTGTAGAAATGTGAGCCATTTAAACCTCTTTTCTTTATAAATTGCCTAGTCTCAGGTAGTTCTTTATAGCAATGTGAGACTGGACTAATACAAACTCCTATTTCGTGGGAATATATCTTCCCCATTTGTCAGTTATCTACTTCTGCCTAACATACTCACACAACTAAGTGGCTTAAAACTACCATTTATTTCTGTCAAAATTCTTTGGGTTTGTAAGTGGGTTAAGTTCAGCTGGGTGATTTTTGCCAGACTTCCCCATGTGATCTCTGGTAAACTAGTAGGTCAGCCCCACTGGGACTTGTTAGATTATGATAGTCTCATCTGAGGCAGCTGAGATGACTGGGACCTCTCTCCATGTAGTGCCTCACCCTCCAGCAGACTGCCTGCTCTTATTCACTTGGATGTCATAACATTCCAAGAGCAAAAAGACAGGACAAACTCCAGTGTGCAAGCACTTTTTAAGCCACAGGTTTGGTGTTTGCTACTTTTCCTAGAGCCAAAACAAGGCACATATCCAAACGCAGAGTCAATGCAAAAGAAAACTAGCAAAAGTTACCAATACAGGAAGGCATGAACAAATTGGGACCTTTACTAAAATAATTGACCATACCAATTTCAATGGTATTCTTGCATACCTTGGACAAATTTTGATTTAAACTAAAACTAAGTTTGAATTCTGATTCACCACTTTCTGGCTACATATAGATATTCTACATATTTCCATCTATGTAGTAGAAGCTCAATTATAAGATACTCCTGGCTTCTCTCCACTCCTTTACTCACTCATCCCCCAGCAGAGTAGGAGTGATTTTTTTTTGTCTTAGAAATTTGCTGAAGGGCCAGACACAGTGGCTCACACTTGTAATCTCAGAACTTTGGGAGGTTCAGGAAAGCGGATCACTTGAGGTCAGGAATTCGACACCAGCCTAGCCAACATGGTGAAACGTGTCTCTACTAAAAATAAAAAAAATTAGCCAGGTGTGTTGGCACCTGCCTGTAATTCCATCTACTCAGGATACTGAGGCAGAAGAATTGCTTGAATCCGGGAGGCGGAGGTTGCAGTGATCCAAGATTGCACCACGGTACTCCAGCCTCAGTGACAGAGGGAGACTCAGTCCCCCCACCATAAAAAAAGCAAATTCTGGCCTGGCTGGGTGTGGTGGCTCAGGCCTCTAATCCCAGCACTTTGGGAGGCTGAGGCGGATAGATCACTTGAGGCCAGGAGTTCAAGACCAGCCTAGCCTACATGGCAAAACCCCATTTATACTAAAAATACAAAAAACTAGCCCAGCATGGTGGTACATACCTATAGTCCCAGCTACTCAGAAGGTTGAGGTGGGAGAATCACCTGAGCCTGGGAAGTCCAGGCTATAGTGAGCTGAGATCACACCAGTGAACTCACTCCAGCCTTGCTGACACAGTGAAACTCTGTGTCAAGAAAAAAAAAAAAAAACTTGTGAAGAATAAAGCAAGCATGCTCAGCTAGTTCTTCTCTTTTATCCCATTTGAAGTGGGTCTACCTATAGAGAGCACACATTCTCCCTGCACCATAAAAGCTGCCTGTATTTGTTGAATTCATAGGTTCAGTAATAGAAAATCCATTTATCTGGACATAAAAGCCACATTCCCTAATTCCTAGATTTTGCCAATAAAGAAATTTTAGGCCCCATTTACTTACTTTCCTGTCTCATTTCTCAGCTGGTTCAGAAATCATTCAAAAAGGACCCTACACCTTCCGTTCTAATCCTCTCCAAGCACGAAAGAATACCAGCCCTTGAATGAGAAACTTCAGCTACTGAGCCAAAATAACAGTTCTCTTGACTTCAAAAAAAAAAAAGGAAATTGATAAGAGGAGAACTCCTTGGAATGACTATAGAATAATGATAATAGAAACTCCATTACTGGCAGTGAGAAAGTTAATGAGAAACGTCTTTGAGAAAGGTCTTCAAGCATAAGGAGAAAAGAACAAAACTCAAAGAGGTCTAATGCTATTATAGAACCCTGATAAAGATAATAAACCAGTGCACTGAGGTAGGAGAAAAGATAAACCTAAGAACTCAGTGATCGTGACTGAAACTATGTGTCAAAAGAATTGGAGTTGGAAACGAAGACAAAATTAACAAGACTGTGCTGGCAGAACCCACATGTATACATGAAGAGAGTAGTAAACTAAAGAAAGAATAGTGACATTTTTTTTTTTACTTTCTACTCCTATAATCTTAAGTTTGCATACTTTATAATTAACCAGAATATAACCCTAACTGTCACATATAATTTGTTTCATTCCATATGTGAGAGAACAGTGATAGAAGAAAATTAAGGGACTTTCCCAAGGGTGCAGTAAAGAATTTAGTCTCACCTAAAATGAGATCTGGACTTTGTCCTGGCCTTCCGGAAGGTGAAGTATCTGTGTTTGCTTGGGGATCTTGAGCTAGTCCAATAGTAACAATGTGATTAACAGTAGGTGCTTTGACTCACACCAATTATGTGATTTAGGGTGGGGGCATGCCTATGTAATAGAAGTCCAATGTAAACACCAAGGTATGGGTGAGTTACCCTGATTAGTAATACTCCATGAATATTGTCACACATCAATCCCAGGAGAGTAACACAACCTGACTTCACAGGGAGAAGATGATAGAAGCCTCATGTTTGGAACCCTCCTAGTCTCTGCTCTATCTAGCTCTTCCTTTGATGGATCTTAATCCCTTTAATAAACCATAATCATTGAGTATTATAGCAGCTTTCAATTAGTTCTAGCAATTATCTAACCTGAGGGTTGTTTTAGGAACTCTCACTTAAACTTACAGTTAGTGTCAGAAGTGAGAGCAATCTTGTGGAGCAATGTGCTCTCTAAATGTGTAGTTGGCCTCTCTAAATGTGTAGTTGGTTACCAAGGTAACCAAGTATAGCTCTGCAATTTGCATACTGTACAACTCTAAGATGTACAACTTACACAGAGTACAACTAGTATCACCAAGTGAGATGGATGGAAATACTACTCAGCCAATCTTTTAAGTAACATATCTTCACTATTCTCACTAGAGTTGAAAAAAGTAATGAAAAATTCAGTATTGTGTTGGCCATGTACAAAACTTATTGACAATAAGCACTAAGCTCAGTGATATCCAAACCTATACAACCAAAACTTGGTACCACAAGATAAGTATCTTGGAGCAACTGTGCAATATGTGACAATTTCTAGAGTTGTATGCATATCCATATGTAGCCAAAAAGTGGTGAATCAGAATTCAAACTCAGTTTTAATTTAGCATCAAAATTTGTCCCTAGAAACCAAGGCAGAAATAAGTCTATATAAGGGGATTAAGCAAAATAAAACAAACAGGTGAGAGGATAGTTAAGATTCAGACACTTGGAACTTTGTAGGGCTTACCTCTAAATATTAAAACATCCTATTTTTACCAATGGTGGAAAGGACTCTGTTTCCAAGAAGAAATAATGATCTACCATTGAGACTATGACTGGAAGTTTCTTGGGGCACCTGCGTCACTGCCTAAGCAAATGTCTGGAGTGTATCTACCACTGCACAGAAAAATTAGTAAAAGCCAACATGTTAGGCATATAACAAATAAAAATAAATTCTTTTTTTGTGTGTGACAGAGTTTTGCTCTTGTCGTCCAGGCTAGAGTGCAATGGCACAATCTCTGCTCACTGCAACTTCTGCCTCCTGGGTTCAAGTGATTCTCTTGCCTCAGCCTCCCAAGTAGCTGGGATTATAGGCACCTGCCTGGCTAATTTTTGGATTTTTAGTAGAGACAGGGTTTCACCATGCTGGCCAGGCTGGTCTCAAACTCCTGACCTCAGGTGATCTGCCCACCTCAGCCTCCCAAAATGCTGGGATTACAGGCATGAGCCAGTGTGCCTGGCCAAAAGTAAAGTCTAATATGTTTAGTTATTGATACTCAGGGGAAGTTTAAAGTATTATTCAAAACAGAAGCATGGTCATGCTGCACAGAAAGTATCCATTTTAAATTCCAACATTAAGAAAAGAGTAGATTTCTCTGCCAAGAGGATCTTAAATGGCAGAAGCTATCTGATTATTTGTTGTGTGTCCAACTTCTAGCATAGGAATAGGTCAAAGCACTCAATAAAAGATTGTCAGATTTTTAAAATTAATGAAAACAAGTGGGAAGGAATACTCTAAGCAGAGGCCTGCTGCCTGGACAATTTTTCTTCTTCTTTGTTCTCTACTTTTCACTGGCCAACTCTCAGTAGGGAAATGAATGGAATGGAAAGTAATAGTAATCTCTAATATTTATTCAGCTCTAGAAACACAGTCATTCTAGTTCTCTGTCTTCTTTAGCTTATGTTACCAAGTAAAAAAGATAGAAAATATGTAAAATAGACATCTTAGTGATGAGAATTTAGATCCTCATTATTTTCATTATAGATGATAATTTGGAAAACAGTGATTATGTGACATTGGCTAAAAACCACCTTAAACTGTTCAATATTAAAATCCAATATTAGTTGTTCTGATTACATAATAATCTTATTGGTAATAAGCACTTAAATTAAATACAATCCAGAGCAAGGAAAAGCAAAACTTTGTGCCCCATGATCAAGTCTCTTGATGCAGCCATGCAAAACTTGACATTTAATTTAAAAAGCATGGAGGCATGATGGAAAAGCATCTCTATGTGGAGAGTGGAGAGCAGTGGCGCATTTTATTTGACATGGTGGATTTGCTTTCCTTTATTTTCATATTTTAATAAGTTCAACTCATGAAAGCATAATGAAAATAGAAAGATCAGCTATAATCAGGATGCATGGACATTTGGGGATCTTGATTTAAAAAGCATTTGCCTTCCTAAGTCTTTCAACAAAATGTAAATTAAACAGATGAAATTGCCTAAAACATCACTGATTCCCAAGGGAATGTAATCATGCTTAAATGCCAACACTAAATTAATCAGAGGAACAGAATGTGGAGATGAGAAATTTCATTTTAAGCAGCTTCATGTTTCATTAAAGTAAGTGGACATGGCAGGTCAGGTTAAGACTTTGCAAAGAATGATTTGAAAAGCAAAAGGCAAAGATTTCCATCTCAAAACTATGCAGCAACAAAGCCTATTCAAATAAAGCTGAATGGTAATTCATGTGCCTAGTATGCTCCATAGTTGATCATTTTCTTTTTCCTCAGTTCAGAATTCCGGAATAATATGTATTAATATTTGTGTAACTATGTTCTTTTATCCCAAATAGCTTAGTTATAGTTTTATATACTGTACTTGCATTGTTTGTAAACAGTCACATTCTTCTACATTAAACAGGTCCACAAAAATAAATTAAATTGCCAATTAAAACATGGTATGTATTTAACTTAGAATGAGCAGAGAAAAGGACTTAGACAGGACGGTGAATAGGCAAAAACTTTTTCAGAGTTCACTTATTTGTTCAACAAATGCTTTTTGACTGCCTATTCTTTACCACACACTGTTTGAGATGCTTGGCACATAGAGTAAACACACACACACACACACACACACATACACATATACACAAGGAGACCAAGAGCCTCAGATTTTAAAAAGTAAATTATGCGATACAGCAGAATATAACAAATATAATGGAAAACATGTAGTAAAAAGGAAAAGAAGTACATGAGAGAAGGAGACAAGTTATAATATAAAAGAGGGCTAGGGGGCCTCATTATGAAGAGGACTTTAAAGAGGTGAATTATCCATAGAGAAGACTGTGAAATCATTCAAGACAGAGGGAATAGTCAATTCAACGGCCCTCAGCCAGGGGCATGCTGTGTGGGTTTGAGAAGGCAAAGGGGGCAATGTGTCTGAACACACTGGTTAATGTGATGGCTAATACTGAGTGTCAACTTGATTGGATTGAAGGATACAAAGTATTGATCCTCAGTGTGTCTGTGAGGGTGTTGCCAAAGGAGATTAACTTTTCAGTCAGTGGGCTGGGAAAGGCAAGCCCATCCTTAATCTGGGTGGGCACCATCTAATCAGCTGCCAGCATGGCTAGAATATAAAGCAGGCAGAAAAATGTGAAAAGAAAGACTGGCCTAGCCTCCCAGCCTACATCTTTCTCTTGTGCTGGATGCTTCCTGCCCTCGAACATCAGATTCCAAGTTCTTCAGTTTTGGGACTCAGACTGGCTCTCCTTGCTCCTCAGCTTGCAGATGGCCTATTCTGGGACCTTGTGATCATGTGAGTTAATACTTAATAACTCTCCTTTATATATATATACACAGATATATATATACAGATATATACAGATCTGGGGTACTAAGACAGTTGTGGGGGTTCCTTGGGATCATCACCAGCTTTTGCCAACTATGCATCCCTGGATACAGCGAGATGGCCAGGCCACTCTATATTCTAATCAAGGAGACCCAGAGGGCAAACACTTATCTAGTAGAATGGGAACCAGAGGCAGAAACAGCCTTTAAAACCTTAAAGCAGGCCCTATTACAAGCTCCAGCCTTAAGCCTTCCCACAGGACAAAACTCCTCTTTATATGCCACAGAGAAAGCGGGAACAGCTCTTGGAGTTCTTACTGAGACTCATAGGACAACCCTACAACCAGTGGCATACCTAAGTAAGGAAATTGATATAGTAGCAAAAGGCTGGCCTCGCTGTTTACAGGTAGTTGCAGTGGTGGCCATCTTAGTATCAGAGGCCATCAAAATAATACAAGAAAAGGATCTCACTGTCTGGACTACTCATGATGTAAATGGCATACTAGGTGCCAAAGGAAGTTTATGGCTATCAGACAGCCGCCTGCCTAGATACCAGGCGCTACTCCTTGAGTGACCAGTGCTTCAGATACACACGTGTGCAGCCCTCAACCCTGCCATTTTTCTCCCAGAGGATGGGGAACCAATCGAGCATGACTGCCATCAAATTGTAGCCCAGATTTATGCTTCCCGAGAGGACCTCTTAGAAGTCCCCTTAGCTAATCCTGACCTTAACCTATAAACCATGGGAAGTTCATTTGTGGAAAATGGGATGAGAAGGGCAGGTTATGCCATACTTAGTGATGTAACCGTACTTGAAAGTAAGCCTCTTCCCCCAGGGACCAATGCCCAGTTAGCAGAACAAGTGGTGCTTACCCGAGCCTTAGAACTGGGAAAGGAAAAAAGAATAAATGTGTATACAGATAGCAAGTATGCTTATCTAATCCTACATGCCCATGCTGCAATATGGGAAGAAAGAGAGTTCCTAACCTCTGGGGGAACCCCCATTAAATACCGCAAGGAAATCATGGAGTTATTGCATGCAGTGCAAACACCCAAGGAGGTGGCAGTCTTACACTGCCGAAACCATCAAAAAGGTGAAGGAGAAAAGGCAGAAGGAAACCGTCGGACAGACGCTGAGAGCAAAATTGCTGCCAGGCGGAACCTCCCATTAGAAATACCTATGGAAGGATACTTGGTATGCAACAACCCTCTCCTAGAGATTAAGCCCCACTATTCCCTGACCAAAACAGAATGGGGACTTTCATGGGGACATAGTTTTCTCCCCTCAGGGTGGTTAACGACAGAAGAGGGAAAGGTACTCATACCTGAAGCCAGCCAGTGGAAAATACTTAAGACTCTTCACCAAACTTTTCATATGGGTATTGAGAACACTCATCAAATGACCAAATCCCTATTTACAGGGCCAAATCTCCTCTGGACCAGCCAACAAGTTGTCAAAGCCTGTGAGATGTGCCAAAAGAATAATCTCTTGGTCCATCATAAGGCCCCTCTGAGGGAACAAAGAATAGGGCACTATCCCAGAGAGGACTAGCAGTTAGACTTCCTTCCCCGTCTCTGATAGGACCAAAAATACCCTAACAGGATGTGCAATCCAGCTTTTACGCTCTTACATTTCCAACCTCACCTATTACACGAGCAATGGAAAGCCTATACATGGCCCTGTAACCAATACCATCTTAACTTTCCAAGCCCCTTTATGCATCCAACGCAACTTGTTATCAGGCCTGCCCGAGGGCAGCTACTATCCCATCAGTGTAATTACACCCTGCAACTTCAAGACCCAACTGATCATAGTGACTTCCATATCACCCAAACAGCTCCATTCAGATGGCTTGTCCACTTCTCAGGGCCTCCAAAAATCATCAACTCCTCCCTGCTTAACAAACAGTCTGGGTTTTGTAATGGAAAACATACTCCCTGCATGACCATTCACCCCTGGACCCCCTGCAACAGCGCCCCCACCACTAGTGAATGCCTTCTCATCCCCTCTTTCAGTTATTCTCGTGAATGGTTCCTAGTAGATACAAAACGTTTTTTCTCCAATGGGAAAATAGAACACAGGGAGCCACTCACTTTGCTCCCAACACCCCTTTCCAGCCACTCACCGGAGCTACCTTGGCAAGTATTCTAGGAGTATGGGAAAATGAAAACAAGCTCACACGCTTTTTAATATACACAACAAGTTCTGTCTACCCAGCCAAGGCATATTCTTCTTATGTGGAACTTCAACGTGTATCTACCTCCCCACCAACTGGACGGGCACCTGCACCTTAGTCTTCCTAAGTCCCAAGATTGACATTGACCCAGGAAATCATACCCTATCAGTGCCCCTCAAAGCTCAAGTCCATCAGTGCAGGACCATACAACTAGTACCCCTACTTATAGGGTTAGGAATGGCCACTGCTACAGGAACTGGAATAGCAGGTTTGTCCACTTCACTGTCCTACTACCACACACCCTCAAAGGATTTTTCAGTTTGCAAGAAATAACAAAATCTATCCTTACTCTACAATCCCAAATAGACTCTTTGGCAGCAGTGACTCTCCAAAACCACCGAGGCCTAGACTTCCTCACTGTTGAGAATGGAGGACTTTGCACCTTCTTAAGGGAGGAATGTTGTTTTTACACTAACCAGTCAGGGATAGTAGGAGATGCTGCCCAGCATTTACAGGAAAAGGCTTCTGAAATCAGACAACGCCTTTCAAACTCTTATACCAACCTCTAGAGTTGGGCAACATGACTTCTCCCCTTCCTATGTCCCATGACAGCCATCTTGCTATTACTTAACTTCAGGACCTGTATTTTTAACCTCCTTGTCAAATTTGTTTCCTCCAGGATCAAGGCCATCAAGCTACAGATGGTCTTACAAATGGAACCCCAAATGAGCTCAACTCACAATGGCTACCAAGGACCCCTGGACCAACCCACTGGCCCTTTGATGGGCCTAGAGAGTTCCCCTCTGGAGGACACTACAACTGCAGGGCCACTTCTTTGCCCCTATCCAGCAGGAAGTAGCCAGAGTGGTCATCACCCAATTCCCAACAGCAGATGGAGTGTCCTGCTTAGAGGGGGATTTGACAGGTGAAGCCAGCTGGACTTCCTGGGTTGAGCTGGGACTTGGAGAACTTCTCTGTCTTACAAGAGGATTGTAAAATGCACCAATCAGCACTCTGTAGCTAGGATTGTAAAATGCACCAATTGGCGCTCTGTAGCTAGCAAGAGGACTGTAAAATGCACCATCGGCGCTCTGTAAAAATGCACCAATCGGTGCTCTGAAGCTAGCAAGAGGATAGTAAAATGCACCAATCAGTGCTCTATAAAAATGCACCAATCAGTGCTCTGTAGCTAGCAAGAAGACTGTAAAATGCACCAATCAGCACTCTAAAAAAGCACCAATGAGCACTCTGTAAAACACACCAATCAGCAGGAGTCTAAAAGTAACCAATTGTGGGAGGATTGAAAACAGGGCACTCTGATAGGAAAAAAATGGAACATGGGAGGGGACAAATAAGGGAATAAAACCTTGCCACACCAGCCAGCAGTGGCAACCACTTGGGTCCCCTTCCACGCTGTGGAATCTTTGTTCTTTCGCTCTTCACAATAAATCTTGCTGCTGCTCATATTTTGGGTTCGTTCCATCTTTAAGAGCTGTAACACTCACCGTGAAGGTCCATGGCTTGACTTCATTCTTGAAGTCAGTGAGACCACAAACCCACCAGAAGGAACCACCTTTGGACACAACAGTCTATCCTATAATACGGCCCTTTTGTTCACATCTCTTCTCCTTGACTGTGAGAAGCTTGAAGCCTAGGGACAAAGATGTATCTTAGTCATTTTGCTATGTTTCTACTAAGTGCCTAGTGCCTAACACAATGCCTGATGTAGTAGGTGTGTTATTGAATATATTGGGTCAAATTGAATTTATTACATCTTCAGGTTAAAATAGAAAATCAGTTAAGTAAACAAAGAAGAGAAAACCCATGTTTTCAACTAGTTCGTGTGCAGCTTGAGCTAGAATTGAAAGAATTATAAAGGTCTATCACATATGAATGCATCCCTCAATTAAGGAGCATACAAAATTATTTAACATCTACTCTACATGATGTCCTTTAAATACATTATCTCATTTTATTTATTAAATAAGTTGATATAGTAGATATAACTGGTGCCATTTTACAAATGAGGAAACTGAGCAGTAAATGGAGGAATAGGAATTTTAGCTCATGTTTCTGACCAACAAGCTCATGTTCCTCCACTGCCCTAATGCTGTGCCTGAAGTTATCAGAGCTCTGAGAGTTACAGAAAGACTCCACAGGCACCAGGTGACATCTTTAGATTTTTGCCAATATAAAACTAAAGCAGTTGCCTTCAATTGTTTTCAAGTTGTGTATCACCATGCTCCTCCACCTCCTACCCTCACTATTCACCTTGAAAGCTTTATAGTTTAGGAGGGTGAAGGAAAATTAAAGTCAAGAAAGGATGAAGAGGCCAGGCACAGTGGCTCACACCTGTAATCCCAGCACTGTAATCCCTATCTGCCCAAGGAGTGCAGATCTCTTAGGCCCAGGAGAATGAAGGGGAAACTCAGAGATCTGGACTGGCTCTTGAATATCCCCATGCTTTATGATGTCCTTTGTTCATGCCTCTGTGGCCAGGCCATTGCTATCCCTTATCACCTAGGGCCCAAAGTTCTAGTTTAAGAAATGCTATACTAGATTATTTATGCCCAAGAGAGGAAGGAAAGTTGGTCTAACATCAGCTTGAAGCCAGCCAACCAGCTAGAGACAATGTGCACAATAAATTAAGAGATGGATTTACCTTCAGATAACCTAGGTTCAAATCCCACACCTATCACTCATTTAGTCATGGGGACTCACAGAAATCATTTAAACTCTCTGAGCCTCAGTTTCTGCATCAGGACAAACAGTGAAGTAGTATCTTCCCTGCCTAGATAACAGGACTGTTGTGAGAACAGAAGAGGAAATAAAAGACAAAGTGCTTCAGAATCTAAGGATGCTATTCTAGCTTAATTTACCTATCTGGGTTCGTACTGATTATTTCTGAGATCCAGTTTATATAAGTCCTCTGTACAGTGTATGAGAAACATAAAGAGGAATCAGGGGTTGTTCCCAAGGCATCTAGGTATCTGAGAGAGGACCCAGGAATGAATAAGAAGCTTAATACAATTACTCCATAGGAGAGTTCCTTTAAGCACAGAATAATATAATAGATTTTAAATGGTTAGAAGCAAATCCTTAAAGCAAATAAAACCACAAAGAACACCTATCATAGGTTACAAAAACTGCCTCAATCATTTGCAGCTTCTTCCATTAACTTGTAGAATATATTTCTTCACCTTTAAATCTGCCTAGGCAGCTGGGTGCCATAGCTCATACCTGTAATCCCAGCACTTTCGGAGGCTGAGGCGGGAGAATCACTCGAGGTCAGGAGTTCAAGACCAGCCTGGCCAACATGGTGAAACCCTGTCTCTACTAAAAATATAAAAATTAGCCGGGCTTGGTGGTGGGTGCCTGTAATCCAAGCTACCCAGGAGGCTGAGGCAGGAGAATTGCTTGAACTTGGGAGGCAGAGGTTGCAGTGAGCCAAGATGGTGCCATTGCACTCCAGCCTAGGTGACAAGAGTGAAACTGCATCAAAAAAAAAAAAAGAAAGAAAGAAAGAAAGAAACCTGCCTGGGCTAGTGACTTGCCCTGGGTTATAGTACAAAATGAACATGACATTATGCAAGTTCTGAGCTTGAATGACAAGTGACTTTACAGTTTCACCTGCTCTCTTGGACCCTTTCCACAGCCGCCATGTATACGTCTAGGCCTGTCTGATGGATAATGAGAGACCACGCAAAGCTAGCACAAGCTGTCTCATTCAGTTATCTTGAAAAAGCCAAAGCTGCTAACCACATTTGCATGACAGAGTACAGACAAGATCAGCCAAGCCTGGCCCTACCCAACCAATCCTAGACCAAACTGCTGACATACAAACTCAGGAGTTCAATAGATCGTTATTTTTAAGTTACTGATGTTGGGAGTGATTTGTTACATAGCAACTAATGACTGATCCAACAACTGGCCATATAGGAATGGAAATTTACAGCAGTGTCTGGGTTTTTCCCACACTACCATGTTCTGTCTGGAAAGTTTAGATTTGCTAGTCATGAAAGCTGACTAGAGATGGACAAAAGAGCAGAAGTCACCTTTGCCTTTAAACAAGTAAAGTTGACTTGGTATTTTGAGTAAATCTGAAATGTCCATTTACTTAGTCACAATTGAATTTCTAAGGAGGAAAAGAAATAAACAAGTGAGGAAAGAAATGGGAAGTATGAGCAGTATACTCCATGTAAACTGAAAGCCAGTGACTTCCTGGAAAGACACCCAATAATTCAGCCTTCTATGACTTACTTTGTTCACTTGGCTGGGGATTCAGCACAAACACTAATCTTACAACGTAATGAGGCAGAGCCCATTTTCTGCCTATCCAGTGGAAAGTGAAATTGCAAACCGCCTTTGTTGTAAATCAAAATGCCTTTCTAACCTCAGTTGTTAATAACAAATGTGTATTTCCCATTTCACCACCATCTCTTTAGAATTCACACATTAAGAGATTTATTTATACAATATTCTGCTTTGCTGAAATTCATTTTCAAGGCTTTCCCAGAGGCCACTGAGCCTCTTGTATAAATAGATTTTTTATAAGTTATGAAGTTTAGATTATTAAAAAACAATCTAGAAATCTGATCCTTAAAGTACCTGACAAATCCATTTTAGTTTTTAAATATATAACATTAGTTCAAAGAACAAATGCCTAGTTTTTATTTTCCAGCAACTGTGATTCTGGTAATGGCATTTGTTTGGAGGCAGAAAAAACAATAGAAAAGAAAATCAAAATAGCAACTGAAAATATCTGTACAAGAGGGTTGTCTTATTTCAGTTTACAGATATGTTGACCTTGTTCTATTGGTTAATCTTGAGGTTTAACATAATTGATCTTCAACTTGGAAGATGATATCCATCTTCCACCCCAAAATGTATTAGAAGTAACTTGACCTGTCAGTATCTCTTCATCCCCACTGCCAGGGATTTTCCCAGGATTCAGAAAAAACATCAAAGAAGTTTCCCCTCAAGAGAAGTATGGAGGCCACTATCATAAGCCCTAGTAAGTGTCATTTGATATAGCGAAGTAATTGAAGATATTGCTTCTATACTAAAGGAGCTTAGAATCTTGTTGTGGAGACAATAATAACACACATGAAAGCTCTTACAGAATAACCAAGTGCTAAGCTGTAAGGTGCAGATAGAAATGCCATTAGGATGAGAAGTCACTTATTAATCTCCCCCTACTTGGTAGTATGTTACAAATATTATCTCATCTACTCCTTCCAATAACTCCAAATGTAAAGTATTATAACCATTTAATAATAGAAAAGTTGAGGAGGGGAAAAGTAGGGAAATTCTCCAAGGCGACCCAACTAATACAGAGCAGAACCAGAATTCATACCCAAGTTTGTCTGCCCAAAGAGCCAGTGCCTTTCTTTCTACACCAAATTGCCTCTCAGAAGGTTATAGTAGAAAGAAAGCTACTTTATGCCTCTTCAAGTATTCCCTAACACTATACCTTTATGCTTCTTATGACACCTTACACTTTCTACTTTATTTATAATAGTTACTGATGAGGAGGAAGTTGGTATGTTGAAACCAGCATAAGATTTGAAGTCAAAAAGATCTGATTTCAAAATCTCTCCTATTCTAATTAGCTGAAAGAACGTAAGCAAGTCACTTAACCTTAAATAATACCTATCTCACAGCATTAATATGAGTAATAAATAGAATTAATTCATTCACTCAACAAATATTGATTGAATACCTACTATGTTGTTAGCATTAGTCTAGATTTTATTCACAACAGTGAACAAAAAGAGACAAAAATTCCTGCCATCATGGTGCTTACATTGTCGATGAAGGTGACAGATAATAAGTAAACAAATAAATATATACATTTAAACAGTGGTTTTAACATAGAGAGGACTGAACCTCTGAGGGTTAGGTAAGTTGCCAGTTTTCACACAGCCTCGATATTGGTATTCAAATCCAACTCTGGAGCGAAGTTCTTGATTGTTCCTCAAGACCATTTGGTTTGCCCTTCACAAAAGTTAGTATAAAAATATCCAGAGGATTTTGTGTGGTGAAAACTGCCCTCAGAATCAGTTTCCACATGACCTCATTGATGTATGGAGTAATCTCATGTTTGTTCTCAAGCATTCCATCACTCTTTTTGTTCCCTGGGGCCATGGTATTCTGTAATCTTTTCCTAACGCACTTTCCCTCAATCTTCAGGAGGAACAGAGTGTTTTCAAAATCACAAAATGCTTTCATACCCTTTAGAGCATCTGGTTTTTATCATAACTCTGCAAGGTAGGCAGGAAGGTGCCACCATACCCATTCAACAGACAAGGAAAGAGAGGCTAATGCCAGTAGGTTACTGCCTGAGAACGCACAGCTAGCAAGTGGGTTTAACAAGGCTTTAAATATAAGCTGTTGGATTCACATCCATTACCCTATTTATTACACTTCACTCACATGAGGAAAGACGAGGAGGCCAAATTCAGTTAAAGGAAATTTCTAATGCTCCCTCTTAAATAGACAGAAAACAAAAACAAAAAAAGAAACATTGACACACAAAAAGAAATAGTACAAGATAGAAAAGGAATGTGCTGAAAGACCTCCCTATACTTCTTAGAACTTTACCAAAATCTTTCTGCTTGGTTTTCCAGAACCATTTATCCCATCACTACCCATTGGCATGGTCTAGTCCCAAAATCCTGGGTATACGGGAAACATCCACTTGGGCAGAGATTCCACCCATAGTGGTTAATACTGAGTGTCAACTTGATTGGTTTGAAGGATGCAAAGTATTGTTGCTGGGTGTGTCTGTGAGGGTATTGCCAAAGGAGATTAATACTTGAGTCAGTGGACTAGGAAAGGCAGACCCACCCTCAATCTGAGTGGGCACAATCTAATTAGCTGCCAGCACTGTCAGAATAAAAGCAGGCAGAAGAACATGAAAAGACTAGACTGGCTTAGCCTCCCAGCCTACATCTTTCTCCCATGCTAGATGCTTCCTGCCCAAGAACATCAGACTCCAAGTTCTTCACCTTTGGGACTTGGACTGGCTTCCTTGCTCCTCAGCCTACAGACTGCCTATTGTGGGACCTTGTGATCATGTGAGTTAATGCTCCTTAATAAACTCCCATTTATATACATATATGTGTATATACATATATGTGTATATACACATATATGTATATACATATATACACACATATATGTACATACATATATACACATATGTATACATATATACACACATATGTATACATATATACACACATATATATACATATATACACACATATATATGTATATTATATATACATATAAACTCCCATATATATGTGTGTATACATATGCATTTATATATATTTATATATAATAGGAGATATATATGTAGATATATCTCCTATTATTTCTGCCCATCCAGAGAACGCTAATACACCTAATTCAGAGTAAACCTTGAGGTAAGAATAGAGTAAAAATATTGAAACATATAGAGCATGTATACAGAACTCTGTGCTGGGCTCTGGGGACAATATAAGATTTAGAGTCTCTCTGTCTGAGTAAATGAGAAGTACACTGGAAGAAGAATAACAAGCACTGTACCAGCAATAATATAAAAAAGAATGAGGTGAGGATTTGGGGAGGATATCATCCAAGATTTTTCAGTATACATAGCCTGGAGCCGTCCATTCTGCTAAGTAAGACCAGTGAAAACTTGATCCCTGGATAAGAGCTTGACATGGAGGGACCTCATATGCACACCCATTTAGTATAAAAATCTAGTTGGCATCCCAACTCTGCCACTTTATTGTTTTTATTCTTTCTATTTTTGAGAGGGAGTTTTGCTCTTGTTGCCCAAGCTGGAGTGCAATGGTGCAATCTCGGCTCACCGCAACCTCCACCTCCCAGATTCAAGTGATTCTCCTGCCTCAGCCTCCTGAGTAGCTGGGATTATAAGCATGCACCACCACACCCGGCTAATTTTGTATTTTTAGTAGAGATGGGGTTTCTCCATGTTGGTCAGGCTGGTCTCGAACTCCTGACCTCAGGTGATCTGCCCGCTTCAGCCTCCCAAAGTGCTGGGATTACAGGGATGAGCCACCGCACCCCGCCTCTGCCACTTTGTAATTGTTTGAACATGAGCAAGTTCCTTGAAGTCTTCTTTTCTCAATTTTTTACTCATAAAATGGGTATAATAATACCTAATACATGCAGATGTTCAGAAGATTAAATGAAAGTAAATGATCTTATATTTAAGTAGTGTTTTAGCATGGTGTCTGGCTATGTTATATCCTCAGTAAATGAAAGCCTCTTTTTTAAGATCATTCATACAACAGTAGAGAAATTTAAGGAAAATATTCCAAAGACAGAAAAGCTGGCTACGAAACTGAAGAAAGAGACCAATGGAAAATAGCAGGACACCAAACAAGATGGTAATTACTTCTTAACTAGCTCTACAAGGAGACCTAGGAGAGCTATAAAGACAGTATATCCTACACTGAATTCATTGCCTTTCCCTCAAAACCTGCACTCCCTCTTGCAGTCCTTATCTTGGTGAATGGCACCCCCATGCCCCAGTCATCTAAACCAGAAACCTGGGAGTCAACTCAGACTGTGCTTGCTCATTCCCTTCCAGTCACCAAGTCTTATAGAATCCACCTACTTAACATCTTCCCCTCCTTTCTAGCCCAGCCAGTGAGAATGTGTCTTTACTATGTTGGTTTAGTCTTCCATCCAAACTGGTCATCCTGGCTTCCTCCAATTCTCAGTCCTTCAAATATAATCTCTGCACCAAAGCCAGAGTAATTTTTCTAAAGCATAAAATTTGGTCATCGTTTCACTCTTCTTAAATATTCCAGTTGCTCTCATTGTCTAGGATAAAGGCCAGACTATTAACAGTGGTATCTGTTATCTGATCCCTGCTTTATCCCTCTCCACACACCACAGCCATGGTGAACTACTGATTGGTCCCCAGGCATTACAGGCAATTTCATGCCTCTGTGCATTTGCCATGCCTTTTCCTCCACATTTCCCAAAGGGTGGTTTGTGAAATACCGGTTCCCCAAGATGCTCTATGAAGCAAGTGACCATTAGCCAATACGTTTTAGAAAAACTGCACGTCTTTTTTCCTCCTGGAGAGTCTTTTTTGATTATATCCTATAATCAAATATCTATTTGTTTAATCCTTTCTTAAAATATTTGTGAAACATATATGTTAGAAACTTTATCACTATACATAAGTGATTTCATTTGTGATATTTAGTCAGTTCTTTATTTTGTTGGTTTCTGAGCCTGATAAATATTTAAAACTTCTATTTCCTGGAAAAATAGTTCTAATTGTTTTAATTCTCCTTGTCATAGAGTTAGACAGATTTTCAAAAACTTAGCCAAGATAAAGCACTTCAGGTTTAAGCATTGCTTGCCATAACCTTATGTTCTTAAGATTGATGTATTGATAATTCTTTACATCAGAGAAGCAGAAAAATGTGGAGAAACATCCCTTGCTAAGTATGTACTCAAATCCTCTACTCCAAATTGAAAATTTACCTACTGTGTCATTTGTTTGAATAACACCATTAACTTCAATAAGATATTCAAACTCAAATCAAATTAGCTATTACCTGCTGCTGTTCTTTCCATCAACCATTTCAGCTTTTTCTTTGAAGAGTGGACAGGACTTTAAGAAGTACAATTGCTAACATTAGCATAACTAAGAGAAGGCAAATGCTGAATGTTACAGCTGAATTTGAGTCCAAAAAAATGGATTGAAATATAGAACCTCTCCAATTCAGCCTAGTTCACATAGTCAGCACATCTTACTCTGGTGGAAACTCAAAAAGAACAAATGGGGAATAAGTAAGACAGCCATTCTTTCCCCCAGTGTGAAAAGTGAAAACATGAAACTATGCAGATTTCAGTTCAAAACATAGCTTATTAGTGTGTGAACCTAAATGTTTTACTCTCTGAAATCAGTTTGCTCTTCTGTAAAAATCAGAGTAATAATATAAACTCTATCATGTTATTTCAAGATCTGGATAAGAAAATACTAACAAAACACCAAGAATGATAGTGGTAACCAAATAGATGCTCAGTAAATACTAGTGTTTTCCCTAGTTTCTTGTCCAATATACCTACAAAATTCTCATTGTTATTTGCCCTGATCTTCATTCTGTTATCACAGGCATCCTTATCTTCGTCCACAAAATAAACTTCATTTTGCTTAAATCATAAATCAAAGTTTGGAAAACTATATTTCACATGCCAAATCTGCCTGACCACCCTGTTTTTGTAAATAGTTCAATAGTTTCATTTGAACACAGACACTCCTATGTCTTTACATATTGCCTATGGCTGCTTTCATCCTGCAGCAAGATGTGAGCAATTGTAACAGAGACTGTAGGTATGTAGTTGTCTATTGCCGCTGTAACAATTTGCCACAAACTTAGTGGCATAAAACAACATGTTTATCATCTTACAATTCTTCAGGCTTAAAGTTTGACACAGGTTCCACTGGGCTAAAATCAATGTATCAGAAGGTCTGCATTTCTTTCTGGATGATACAGGGAAAGCTCAATCTCCTTGCCTTCTCCCAGTTTGACAGACTACATTCGCTGATTCATGACTACTTCTCCCATCTTCAAAGCCAGCAAAAGCAGGTTGAGGCTTTCCTCACATCTCACAAAATCACATCACTCTGATCTTCTGCCACCTTCTTTGACTTTTAAGGACCTTTGTGATTAAATTGATATAATCCAGATAATCCACAATAACCTCCCTATGGTAAAGTCAGCTGATGAGCAGCCTTAATTCCACATGAAATCTTAGTTTCCCTTTACCATGTAACATAACATATTACCAGGATCTAGTAATTAGAACATGGATATCTTTGGAGGAGGTGGAGGGCAATTATTCTACCTATAATAGCACATAATAACTCACAAAACCTAAAATGTTTGCCATCAACCCTTTAGGGAAAATGTTTCCCAACGCATGTCTTCAACTTTGATTCATGCTTATGAACTAAGTAAGCAAATACAGACCAGATGGAATTTTAGGGATGTTCATTTAATACATTACATATAAAAACAAGAATAATTTTCATAAGCATGTATTACCAGGTGCCTGAAATAAAAAGATAAGCAAGACTTATCCTGACTCCACTGGCAGATAAATCAATACACAAGAACCTCTCCTAAGAGGCAGAAGTATATAATGGTTAAGAGTAAGGACTTGGGAGTGAGACAAACCTGTATTCCAATCATAGCTCTTCTACTTACTAACTGGGTGACCTTTTATAAGTTAACCTGTCTGTGCTTCAGTTTCTTTATCTGTTCAATATAGTACCTACTTCATATGGTTGCTGTAAAAATTAAATGCATATAATGTGCTTAGTATACTCTCTGACAGATAGTAAATTCTTAATAAATCTTAGTTGTAATTTGATAAAATAGAGGTTCCAAGTGGAATGGGAAAATTGCCTGATTGCTCAACTTAAAGAGATATTTGAAGAGATATCTCAGCAAGCTGTCTAATCAAGATCAAAGAATATGGCTGAATTGTTTTCTTAAACTTAGCATTCTTAACTCCCTACTGGAGATGTCAAGCAACGTTGCCAGTGGCAACAACTAATTCTCCTTCTCAATGCTGCCTGAAGTCCAGCCGGCAACTGACTTTGCCACCCCATTTGTAGCTGCTTACAATTAAAGAGGCATTTGAATTACTTGCTTGGACTGACCAATGATTAAGGTACTAAGGGCTTATGAGTTATTTACATGCTCTAAACTGAAGTCACCGAAGGGGCTAGTGTCAGGATCTGGAGATCCATACAAATAACTACCTTTGGATCCAGGCAAGAGGAGCCCTTGCTCTGGGTCCCAGGCATTGCAAATACCAAAACATAAATTTCTTTTCTTTTTGATACCATAAAGAGGACATTTCTTTACACTTTACAAACCCCTTGAGCAAACAGGAATTACAGATGACGATCATACAAGCCAAATCCCTTCTCCCAACACCCATGAAGACCAGAAGATGTGGGGTTGAGAGTATATGCAGAAGAAAGAGAAAATCACCACCTCTTGTTTGAGAAACAAAAGAAAGAATAGCTGCTTTTGTTTAAATTTGACCACCCCAAATTCACCTAAACTAAGTATCTAGGCAGGCCAGATACCTCTGATAACTGCCCTCCCACATCCCTTCTGCTCAGATTGTATAGTTTGGGGAAGGTTTAGAACTGCCTGTACTTCCCAGGTAGGAAAAGTAATGTGTTGAGGATAAACTGCCCACTCAATCCCTGGAGAGCTTGACCAGGTCAGTCCCCATCCTGGCTTCAAGTTGATCCAGGCACTATCCAGGAGTCCTGAGCTCTGGGTCATGTTCACCCTGCTAGTGCAGCAGATCTGAGGCTTACAGGGGACAGGGGTTGCCTGAGGGAGAATGTAGGAATTTTAGTCCGCAGGTCTCATGAACAATACCCAGACACATGCTGTAGGGCCCTGGGTAGCAACCTGAGCCAGGTTGCAGGTGTAAATTGATTAATAGCTTTTAAATGTGTAGACATATGGTATGAGGGCCTCCATTTGTACCCTTGCCCTGCAAATGTTAAAGAAGGGTCTGTTTGCATGCCCTATCCCAGTCAGAGCATCCACCTCTGAGTTCCCTTTCTTGGCTGCACTTCTAGGAATGAATTCTGGACCACCAATGACTAAATTTCTGAAACAAGGACGAAGCAATGTCTGCGAGGTGCTGATGGTTTTCCAAGACCAATATGAGCCATCTTTGCTGACATATATGCCCTTTGTTATGAGCATCCTATTGTTTAAGAGCAATAAATCTCTTCTTAGGTGACAGATTAGGATTATTACTTTTGCTTTTAGCAAGCCTATAAAATGAAATATGAATTCATATCATCTGGAGAGGGGAGAATAAGTCAAAAACTAAGAGAAAAATCTAATTTGATACAGTCAGGCCATGAATGAATACTGAAAAAATATAAATAGCTGAATTCCTACTACCAAAAATCTATTATTTTCTTTCTGAATTCAAGCAAGTTTTAGGAGGACTAAAGGATATGCATGGCAAGCGTTAAAAAAATATTTATCTATATTGAAGGTGGAGAGTGGGGGAAAGGTAACAAAAATCAATATGTTTAAAATAAAAAGCTGCCTTGCAGTTTCAGGTAAGTCTTCAACTATCAATTAATTGCTTGATCAATGCAGCAAGATGCAGGCAGCTTAACTGAAGAAAATTAGTCCTTAAGAAGCTCTTATCTGCAAAGGGATCCTGCTGACAGTAAGATTAACAAACTTTCGAGCTGCAACTGCTTCAGAGGGTTCAGGAAGAAGATCAGAATGAAACCACATATGAGTATGTCACAGAAAGTTGACATCCAGAAGATTCCAGACAGAGATAAAATAGCTCACTCATTGGTCCTAATGATGGGTCTGCCAACAGAGATAGAGCACTTTTAGGAGGGAATGGAAACTTAAGAAATATTTTTCAAAATGCTTTCACATTACTGAGATGCATTTAATTGACCTGTTCAAGAGATGTTTCAAAAGATTATTTTGGATCATGCTATCTATTTTGCTTTCTTTCTGTTCTATTCCACAAATATTTGTTTGGAATTCCAACCCAGTAGCTGGTAAAGTGCTGAACTCCATGATTTCAAACATGAATAACATAAACCCCTGCCTGCAAGGAATTCATAGCCTATTTGGAAGTGAACAAGACAAGTCCATGGAGAACTAGAGAGAAGGAACTGTTATATTCCAAAGTAAAGTCATCTAACCTAGTCTAGATTCTTGTTCAATATTATTTGCACAGCAGGATGAACTGACCAACCTTACTCTCTTCCTCCCATCCACCAGCTTTTATCACAAAAGACTTAGAATAAAAAATGTAATCAGATACAGCAAACCCAAGCTGATATACCCCCTCTCCCTTTAGTTAGCAAAAATAACATCTGCTAGCAATCAGCAGAGGGGAAAAAAGCCAAGTGACTCTCAGTCCAGTAACCAGGGAATCTATACATTATAAAGTCAAGGACAAAACCCTGCTAAGAGGAGAAATATTTTTCTTCAATAGGGAATTACACTGCAAAATATCTAGGAAAGAATAATGCTTATATTTACAAGGACTGCTTACTTCTCAGGTGACTTCGTAAAGAAAATATTATCAAAGTATTATCCTTATTTGGGAGATCAGACCTCACATCCTTTCTGTAGCCTTTTTTTTATCATAAATATCAATATGCATTCAGGTGTAGCCTGTGGTGTTGCTCAAGTTTGCAAGCCACAAGAAAATAAAAGTTTGCAAGATCCAAGAGATTACACCTCATCCTTTGTATGGTGATATGGTTTGGGTCTGTGTCCCTGCCCAATTCTCATGTTGAATTGAAATCCCCAATGTTGAAGATGAGGCCTGGAAAGTAATTGGATCATGGGGGCGGATTTCCCCTTTGGTGTCGTTCTGCTGATAGTGAGTGAGTTGTCTTGAGATCTGATTGTTTAAAAGTGTGTAGCACCTCCCCTGCTCTCTCTTCTTCCTGCTTTGGCTATGTGAAGACATGCCTGCTTCCCCTTTGCTTTCCACCATGATTGTAAGTTTCCTGGGGCCTCTCCAGCCATGCTTCCTGTACAGCCTGTGGAAATATGAGCCAATTAAATCCCTTTTCTTTATAAATCACCCACTCTCAGCTGTTTTTTATAGCAGTGCAAAAATAGACTAATATGTGTGGCATAAACAGAGGTTTCTGCGGAAGAAGAGTGAGTTCATGAGACTGAGAAACTTGAAAGGGGTCTGCATAAAAAAAGGGTGCCTTGAGAAGCAAGGCAGTTCAGGAGTATCCAGTGGGAACATGCTTACCAAGGTTCACACCAAGAAGGGGTTCCCTCGGGCAGTAGAATTGATGATTGTGTTATCAGGAATTCCAATCTTTATCCCCACTCCCTTCACTGTGATACACTTCTGAGATCTGCTTTATTCATTACTCAAGAACTTTGTATGCCTTTAAGCTCTGGGTGTTTGGCATGGTGAAGATAGATAGGGCAAGTTAAGCTGTGAAGGAGATGGGGCCCAATGTTCCCCAGTGTCTTGAGAGTTTGGTGGAGCAGGAGCTTGAGGGACATTAACCCCTTTGGCTGGATTAGGGATTGGGGTTATTTGGGTCATCACAGCAGCAAACAGACATTGATAGAATGGAAAAACTCAAGAAGTTCAAGACAGAAAGACAAGAATTTTTCTGAAGAATCCCCACCCCAAACACTGAAAAAGTGAGAAAGTTTTCACTTACCACTGCTGCATTTTGTTTTATGCAAAAGTATAAATTTAGCAAATACTAATGAAAATCTTTTTTTACATACTTCACTTGCCCAAAGTCACTGAATCCTGGAACATGAACAAGGTAGCTCAGGATGCACTGGATTTTATCTCAGCAGGTTGGGTCATAATCAGAGACCAGCTGAGGGCTGGCCAATTATATCGATATATTTGTTTAGCTCATTCGAGACTCAGTCTACCCTTCACTATTTTATGAGGTCTTCCCACCCAATCCCAAACTAGGATCAATGGGCCAGTCTCTCTGTTCCCACAGAAACTTGTAACATTCTCAATTATAACATACTTCACATTGTGCTGTGGCTATTTTCTGATCTGCCCTGGACTTATGACTGATCGACTTTGGGAAATGATTTGATCTAAACTTCAGTCAGTCATACTGGTTCCAATGAATTTCAGCCAGTTTTGTTATCTTTCTAGCAGAGGGATTTTCAGTGTTGTTTCTTTTCTTGCCTGCTATCCTGCAAACTCAATAATTTCTGTTAGTCATTGGTTTCTTTAACTCTTTGGGGCACAGTTTCACTCCTGAGGACAACGATTTGTTTATCTTTTCATCCCCAAATCTGCCAAATTGTAGGCATTCAATAAATACTTGCTGACTGAATAGCACCCTTGCTGATGTTCTAGCTTATGTTTTGTTATATTTCTATATCTCTCATGGAATTTACCATTTCAGAGAAGTAAACTAACTTGCCCGTGGTCATCCAGCTAGTAAGTTGCAATGCAGTAATACAATCCTGTGCCTATATGAGCCAGACTATTTCATAGAAGTAAACTAAGTTCCCTGTGGTCATCCAGCCAGTAAATTGCACTGCAGGAATATGATCCTATGCCGGAGACCATGCTTCCTCCACTGTGTCATAATGCTTCTCACATAACACTTACATTAACCAGACAGACCCTTTCACATTTGACCCCAAATGAATGATTAAAAAATTGGAATTTCAGGCTTAATAAACAAGGCAGTGAGGAAGAAAATCATTGGCTAGAAGAACTTTACCCAGTATTTATCCCATAATAAAAGGCTTACTACATTCTATAATGAACTTACCCTATTCCAGACACCATGCTTCAGTATTCCATCTATCGATTCATTTAATACTCATAGGAGTGAAACTAGTACTATTATTTCTCTTCCACAGATATGAAAACAGAGGTTCAGAAAGACAAATTGCCAAAAGCACAAGGCTGTCAGAGATAAAGAAACTATGATTGAAAACCAGGTTTCTCTGGCTCTTTATAGTCCTCCAACAAGTCTAAGTAGATACCTAATTCACTTCTCTGGGAAAAATATAAAGTTTTATGTTATTTATAATCTACACTAATGTTCAAAAAGAATCAGTAACTTAACACATAGATTATTTTTAATTAGGAAGAATGGCAACTGCCACTTAAATGCCATTTAAAATGCTAGATTTTTCCCTAACTGATAAAATGCCAGCAAACTCACTGGCTCAGAAATAATTAAACCACTTAGACTTTAAAAGGTGTGGTAGGTCAGAGGGTAACAAAATGAGATCTGCATATCAAAAATATTGCCATGGATGCTACATGGAGAACAACTTGGAAAGGGGTAAGAATAAATGCAGATAGTCCAGGTGGAAGGACATTGCAGTAATCCCAGTAAAAGCTGACAGCATTCTGGACTAGAGCATTAAGTTTGGATTTGGTATTTCAGCCTACATATTTTAGAGGCCATCCCTGCCCCATCCTGGGAAATGACTTACAGAAGATCCTATATAAAAAAACAAATGTTTTGTCTTTCCAATATTTTCTTGAAAAAAGACTGAATAAACAGATCATTCAAGGCTCTGTAGCATCAGGACATGTTCAGGAACTCCATTTAGAAAGAAGTTTTCCAAATCATCAATTCATGGCAGCACAGAAGGACTTTGAAAAGAAACCTGCTGGGGAGGTCCTAATGGGACAATGGAAGGCAAGCAGGAGGTATCCATGGCATTAATATGCTACACCAAGGGCTAATTCTGAGGACCCAGGGAAGGAATGCAGACATCGTAACACAAAAAATGGCAGGCCCTTGCCAATTGCACATGTGAGAGCAAAGCTAATGAAACCATACACCTGGGAGCAATTCAGAGTCAGCGAGAATGAGCCTGGACAAGTGAAAACAAATAAAGTTAATGAAGAGAAGAAAAAATAATGTACTTCTAATTCCGTTTTTTCAATTAATAGCTAAGAAGCAGTAATCATCGGTCCCATTCATCTTATCCCAAGCTTTTTCACCATAAAATGCTGTGGTAATAGTTAAGAGGAATTCCAGTTTTAAAGTTCCTTTTAAATTAAACCCCCAAATTTATGGAGAACCTACTATGTTCTAGGAAAGAAAACAAAGGCAGAAAAAATAAGTAATAAGGTCAGTAAAAAAAATCTGACCCTCCAAGCTCTCACAAAAGGGAAAGCAAAGATTTAAACTGTTAATTATGAAAATAGAAACTATAACTTTGGAGGCAACTAACATGTTGGACACTGTGTCATTTGAATCCACATATTATTAACTCATTTAATCCTTAAGCAACTAAAGAGGCAAATATAATTGCTCCCATTTTTTTATGATAATTGAGAAAATTTAGACTCGAAGAGATTAAATAGATTGCCCAACATCACACACTCATATGACAATCAAATCTCACTGGCTATAAAGTTTATGTTCTTTCCATTCTACCACATAGTCTTTATAAAAATTTAGGCTAAGGAATGATATAGGCTACATACAGCAACAAGACATTCAATGGTAACTTGAGGATGTCTGGGACGCCAGCTAGCTTGGCCAAAAAACAGAATATAGATAGATAACACCTATTCCACAGCTAACAGAGTCAGTATTGCCTGATGAATATAAGTAGGTACTTTGTTGCCTTACAAAATTATATAACCTGTCTTCATTGATGGAGATTCTTTTTGCATTATGAGAATATCTCCTATTTTATTTGTGTAACTATCAATGAGGTTGAAATAATTTAATATTCCTATTTTACGAATGAATTGCTCATGTTCTCTGCTCAGTCTTCATCTTTCTCCTGATATTCCTTAAAAGTTTTTATTTCTTTCTTTCATTCTGTTTTTTCTTTTACTACCCTGTTTGTTGAGGTATAATTGACAAATAAAATTGTATAAGTTTGAGACATACACTATAGCTTGATATACATATATATTATAAAATAATTACCACAATAAAGTTAGTTAACTTATGTATCACCTTACATAGTTACCATTTTGTGTGTGTGTGTGGTGAGAACATTTAAGATCTACTATCTTAGCAAATCTCAATTATATAATACAGCAATGTTAACTTTAGCCACCAAGTTGTTCATTAGATTCCCAGAACTTATTAATCTTATACATGAAAGTTTATACACTTTGACCAACATCTCTGATGGGTATTTTATAAAAATATCAAATTATTTTAGCCTTTTTTATCCAATCTACCATTGATAGGCACGTGGGTTGATTCTATGTCATTGCTGTTGTGAATAACACAGAGATGAATGTATGAGTGCATGTGTCTTTGGGGTAGAATGGTTTATTTTCCTTTGGATATCTACACAGTAATGGGATTGCTGGGTCAACCATGGAATACTTTGCAGCTGGAAAGGAAATCATGTCCTTTGCAGTAACAAAGATACAGTTGGAGTCCATAATCCTAAGCAAATTAATGAAAGAACAGAAAACCAAATGCTGCATGTTCCCACTTCTAAGTGGGAGCTAAACCTTGAGCACACATAGACATAAATATGGGAACAATAGACAATTCAGACTACTAGAGAGGTGAGAGATGGAGTGGGTATGGGTTGAAAAACTACTTTGGGTTGTTGAGAGAGGGAGGGGGTATGGGTTGAAAAACTATCCACACCCTAAACCTCAGCATCATGCAATATTTCCATGTAACAAACCTGCACCCCTGTATATAAAATAAAAGTTGAAATTAAAAAAATATATCTTAGCCCTTTATATCATCATTAAGATAAAGGTCTCCAGTGGTTAGTGAAACATGGTATATGTTACACCCATTGAAATTGGGAAATCAGGCCGGGCGCGGTGGTTCACGCCTGTAATCCCAGCACTTTGGGAGGCCGAGGCAGGTGGATCACAAGGTCAGGAGATCGAGACCATCCTGGATAACACGGTGAAACCCCGTCTTTACTAAAACTACAAAAAATTAGCCAGGCGTGGTGGCGGGCACCTGTAGTCCCAACTACTCGGGAGGCTGAGGCAGTAGAATGGCGTGAACCCCGGGGGGCGGAGCCTGCAGTGAGCCGAGATCGTGCCACTGCACTCCAGCCTGGGCGACAGGGAGACTCCGTCTCAAAAAAAAAAAAAAAAAAAAAAAGAAATTGGGAAATCAATGCAACAGAAATAAAAATAGCTTCTGGAATGTGGGTGGAAAAGGGAAAAGGTAGAGTCCTGAGGCTGGTTCCCAGTTCCCAAGTCTAAAAAGCAACTATGACACCAAGATTGGAAAGCAAAGCAAAAGAAGGAAGCATCTGTTAGATACCAAGACTGGAACAGAAATACAAATATTAAATATCTTCTATGCTTAGTCCTTACTTATAAAATGGAGATGACACCTCCTAATGGAGCTGTTGTGACACTCAAACAAATTAGTGAATGTGAGCAGTCATCATAAAAAGTAAAGTTCTGCATAAACATTAGAAATCATTATTTTCATCAGGTACTTGGTAATAGGCAGAATTCTAATGATGTGCTCCTTTCACACCCCAGTATTCCCATCCTCTGGTTATTCAATCAAACACTAATCTAGGTACTTCTGTGAATGGACTTTGCAGTTGGAATTAAGGTTACTAATCAGCTGACAATAAGATAGCAACATTATTTTGATCATCCAGTGGGCCCAGTGTAATCACACGAGCCCTTAAAAGCAGAAAAAGGCAGAAGTGAATTGGAAAGATGCTATGGAAGAAGAAAACAGGGGAGATGAGGAAGAACAGGAGGGCATCAGAGAGATTCAAAGTTTGAGAAACACCTAATCTACCATTTCTGGCTTTGAAGATGGAGGAAGGAGACCAAAAGCCAAAGAATACAGGTAGCTTCTAGAAGTATAGAACAACCCCTGGTCAACAGTCAGTAAGAAAATGAGGGCCTCAGTTTCCGTAAAACTACATAGACCCCAATTCTACCAACAATCTGAATGAGGTTGGTAGTAGATTCAGTCTCAGAGCCTTCAGAAAGAATGGAGCCCTATTAACACCTAGATTTTGGCCTTATGACACTAAAGAAAGAAGCAGCTAAGCTCCTTTGTACCTGAGTTTTTGACCTACAGAAAATGAGATATAAATTTATGTTTTTTAAACTGCTATGTTTGTATCATTTTGTTATAGAAAACCAATACACCAATAATGCAACAGAAATAAAAATTTCTGGTTTCTATTATTATTTAGTATTTATCCATCTAGCTATCTCCTTATCTAGACAATGTCCTGTGATCATTTTTACCCAGATTTTTTCCCTAATTAATTCTACCTTTAGGAGCCCTGAAATTGACCCTCAAAGACATGCAAAATTTATCTATCAATTTGTGCAGATGTAGGTCTAGACATAAACTAGTGAAGTGTGAAATTGATTCTTCATATTGGCAAATAGGTAGACATTGAACACTAGAATTACAAACAGTCCTACTTTTTAAATATTAATAATTGTATTTTCAAAAAGTTAGATTAAAATTTTCATCTTTATGTAAACAATTTTGATTAATATCCCCAAATGCTGCTCAATATTCCTGTCCAGTTCTTGTAAATAGTATGCTGATTCATGAGAACCTTTGGACACATATATTTAGAAAAAAAGAAACATTTCCTAATGATTGCTGGGCAATACTATAAAACAGTGCGTTTTAGGCAAAAAAAACATTGCATTCATGCTACCTAACAGGAAAGACTTGACAAAATAGTCATTTTGCCTTGCTCTTTACTTAAAGCTTCTGCTACTCAAATCCTCTCTCCATTCAAAAGAGGCATTTATTTTGACATGAATTGAGGCAAACTCACAAAATTTCAAGCACTCATATTCAGTTGCCTTTTGAGAATATGGGGCAAGAGATATGGAGATGCACTTCCCTGAGACTTAAATGGTGGTAATCATAAGAGCTGATCTTTAGGATAATGGGTCACAATGTGCCAGGGTGATCACTGGATTCTAAGTGAAAGAGATATCCATGTGCTCTTTAATAAATTTTATTTCGGTGGTGTTTTATCTTCTATAGAAACCTCTCTTGCCCCAGTTGAAGGATGATACTTTCTAAGGATATTATTTTGATACTAAAGACACTATTTCCTTTCACCATCTTCCTGAGGAGCATACCATTGTCAAGGTAGATAAGCATCTATGCAATGTGACACAATAAAAATTTAAATTTGTATGGTTAAGCCACACATATGTACACATATACACACACATACTTCTATGTAAATTCTGAAATCTGTATAAGTCTTTCTTACAATCAAAGTATGTTAATTATTTTTCTCCTAATTTAATCAAAGTTTGCATTACTTTGTGGGGTCAAGAGGTGCATGTTCTATTGATCAACAAAGGCCAATTACAATATTACTTCTAGTGCCATCACTAAGTTATTGGAATCATCCTAATTATAAATGGAAGTTAGAAGAATTGTATGGCTAGAAAATAATCTTAAATTCACAACAGAAACATAAAACATGAATAAAAAATCCATTAGAAAAATGTGCCTTCAGATTAATGATAAATGCTTCACTTATCACTTTTATTGCCAGATTCAAATGATTTCCAGATGGTTTTAGCAATTAATTTGCATTCAGCACTCAAGTATTGAGCAGTTAACATGGATTCCGTGCATATTTCTGATAGTTTCTCAATAAAACAAATGTGGATTTAAATAATCTATGTTCTGTTTTTCTTCCTAAAGATTATATCCCCAAAGACTTACTCTGTAAATTAATATTTCTATTCATCATATCCTCCTCCTCCTCCTTTCTTCTCCTCCTTCTTCTCCTCCTTCTCCTCCTTCTCTTTTGAAATAATGTTTGAGATTATTTCAAAATAATCCTTCCATTCAAAATCCCTTTGCCATGTCCTCCAGCACAGAAGAATAAGGAATGAATAATTACAGCATAGTTTTTTATACATGGCATATCAAAGTCTATGTATATACGTATATAAGTAACAATAATGCTCCTTGGATACAGACATTCAGGTTCACACTCAACTTCAAACAGCAGAAAGCATTGCACTATGAAACGAACACGAACTTTAGATCCCGGCAACCAAGCGATGGAACCCCAGTTCTTCCACTGGCTAGTTATGTCACACTGAAAAGTCTAATTAGATTTTCTGAAACTTAAGGCTTCATTGGTAAGATGTGGATAATTGACATTTGCTTTAGGTTAAAGGATTAAAGAAGACAAAGACTATAAATCTCATGCACATTGCCTTACCCATTGTGATGGTTAATTTTATGTGTCAACTTCACTGGTCTAAGGGATGCCCAGATAGCTGGTAAAGCATTATTGCTGGGTGAGTCTGTGATGATGTTTCTGGAAAAGATTAGCATTTGAATTAGTAGACTGAGTAAAGAAAGTTCACCCTCACCAATGTTGGGGGGCATCATCCAATACATTGAGGGTCCAAACAGAGCAAAAAGGCAGGGCTCTCTTCTTGAGGTGTAACATCCATTTTCTCCTGCCTTCAGACATCAGGGCTTCTGATTCCCAGGTCTCTTCAGACTCTAGAACTTATACCAGCAGCCCCTCTGGTTCTCAGGTCTTTGGCTTCAGATTGAATTATACCACAGGCTTTTCTGGTTCTCCAACTTGCAGATGGTATATCATGGGACTTCTCAGCCTCAGTAATTTTGTGAGCCATTTCCCAGAAGAAATCTTCTCATATATATAATTCTTCTCATACATATGTATTAGTCAGGGTTCTCTAGAGGGACAGGACTAATAGGATAAATATATATATGAAGAAGAGTTTATTAAGGAGTATTAACTCACACAATCACAAGGTGAAGTCCCACAATAGGCCGTCTGCAAGCTGAAGAATAAGGAATGGCTTCATATATATATATATATATATATATATATATATATATATGCACACACACACACACACATATATATATATAAAACAGATATAGGATATATACCTATATACCAACAGGACATATTGGAAATATATATATATGTGTGTGTGTGTGTGTGTGTGTGTGTGTGTGTGTGTATGTATATATACTATTTGTTCTGTTTGTCTGGAGAACTCTGACTAATACACCTATGGTGAATATTTAAAAATTATTGATCTTTCCCCTAATAGTTACTAAACTGCTATCACATATCAGACATTATGCTACACACATTCATGCATATAGTTGATTGAATGCATGTTTCATAGATCCTGTGTGGAGAGCCTTCCAGAAGGTGCTTAATGTAGCCATCTATTATGGCAACGGGAAGCTGATGGGGATGTCAGTTCAGGGTGTCAGTTCAGGAATCTGCTTGGTAGGTGTTGGTATATATTTAAACTCAGCCTTAAGACTGGCACTCACAATCAAAGATAGGGAACAACGCCCTCCCCCTGCCTCTCAGAGAAAATCTCAGGCAGGCAACAGATTTGCCCTGAAGTAGGAAATAGCTAAAGTAGTTAAGGTCAGTACAAGGATATTGGCTAACCATAATTGGAAGGGGACAGTTTAGAGAAACAGGCCATATTGTGTCACTAACATTCTCCCATCACTCCTCCTAGAGAGAATATTTTTTTCATTTCTGATATAAAAAACTCAAAAAACTACAAAAACAGAACACACTCAACCAAATAAAAGTTGGTTGATAAATAAAAGTTGAAACAGTAGAAGCACTGTAGGAAACATAGATCAAAGCTTCTCTGTTTAAGAAACAAAGAAACGACTAGCACAGAGGGGGCCATTTCCTAGTCCCAGTGAGAGCAATTGTTAGAGCAAGGAAGTGGGGAGGATTGCAGGCCCAGGGGGAATGATGACAGGTTGGCAGCTGTAGGAGTGAAGGGACAGCCCAGGCCTCACAGGGAGAGCAGGAGCAAAGTCAGCTCAGCATTGCAGCCATCCAAAAGCAGCAATGGAAGCCCAGCCAAGACCAAGAAGTGATCTTACCAGCAAGTGCACCTAAAAGACCACCAAGGAGGGGACACAAGACCACCCAGGAGAGGACACCAGCCATCCCAGGAGAGTAGGAGGAGAAAAGGGCCTCAGTTAAGCTAAGGGTCCAGGGAGCTCACGAACAGATTTTACCAGCTCCTCCTCTCTCCATTGATTATTTCACCAAGTTGTTCGGCTGGAAGATGGTGAGAAAGCATCAGTTTCAGAAGAATACTGAATATTAATTGAATATTAACTTCATATTAATTCAATACATATATTGCTGTAATAAGCAATTCCTAATAAACAAAACATTAATTGGGCAACTACTGTGTACCAAGGACTCTGCCAGGTGGAAGGGATGCAAAAATAGATAGTTATAAGCTCTAATAATATAAAATAGTAAATAAAAAATATCAGAAAAAGAAAAAATAGGGAATAGTGGGCCCCAACTTTCCAATTAGAGAACTCTGTTGTTATCCTCTGCATAGATCTTAAGAATAATAAAATATTCACATTTCCATTTAAAAATTCCTTAAATTTTTCTCGTGATCTGGGAACTCTGTACACATACTAAATATTAAGACTGCCTGGCTTGCAGAACTCTAGAATCCAGGCTAATACCATTGCATTGGATGATGTGGTACGCCACCTAGATCTCCCTTCATGACTAAAAAACTTCTCTCCCAGGTGCCAGAAGTTGTGTCAGCAGACAATCCTCAGCTGTCAGCCCTGCTCAAGAATGTTTCAGCTGAAGAATCCCCAAGTTCAAAGCAATTGTCTGAGCTACTACTTGTCAAAGCCCAGTGACTGATCAATGTGAAAATATAAAGGCCCAGCCCTCTTCATCTCAATGCAGACAATTTAGAAAGCCCATTCCAGCTTCAAAACTCCCATAGGGTCAGCAGAGGTCTTCATTGACAATGCTTCATAGTCCAAATTCTCTTTGTCCAATTCTGCTTTTTCCCCTTCCTTTCTGTAAGTGTCTATCCCAAGGGTTCCCTAATAAATTTCTTATCTGCTAATCTCTACTTCCCAGAGAATCCAAACTGCAACACATCTCAGGCAGCAAATGAGAAGATTCTCTTCGGGGAAATCCTACCAGCCTAAGGAAAAACCCTAAAGATAGCAGTATCAGGGACTTCCCAATGAAACTGTTTAGCCAGATCTCTCTTTGGTAAAGCCCACAGTTGACAAGAAACCCTACCAATGTACACAGAGCTCATAATTAGTTTTTTATTTTCTACTCTTATATACAAATTGTCAATAGTAATCACCAGCCATTTGAGAAAAACACTTTAAAATGAAAGACATGGGCTAAGGCAAACAGAAATTAGCAACTTGAGAAGATAAAACTATAAAGGAAGATAAAGCCAGTAAAAAAAAATGCAGTCAAAATTTTTGAAAAGATGAGAGAAGGCACGGCATCTATAAGCCAAAAATAAAATTTTATTAAAAAATCAAAAGAAATGTTCAGAAATCATAGGAATTGGAAATTTCAGACTATGGTAATAGTAATGAAATATTCAGTAGAGAATGGTAACACAATGTTGAGGAGCTATCCTAGAAAGCAGAATTTTTTAAAGAGAGAGAGGAAGAGAGGGGGAGGAAAATAATGTAAATTTAAAAGATTGGTTCTTTTTGTTTCACATCCAAATATTAGAAGTGCTGGAATGAAAAAACAAAGAAAACTTTTTAAAAAGAAATCACCTTAGACATAGAGAATTTTCCTGAAAAAAAAAAATAGAAGTTTTTATATGTTTAAGGGCTCACTGAAGGCCCAGAAGGATGGATAATAACAGACTATACCAAAGTATATCAACAAAAAATTTCAGAGCTATAAGAATAAGAATAAGGAAAAAAGTGCTAAAAGTTCTATACAAGTTTTATACAAGAAGATTTTAAAAGCTATATACTGGTTCTTTACAAGGGAGAATGAAACTTCTGATTCATTGGACCTCTCAGTGGAAATTAGAAAAGAGTAACGGCTTTTTTTTTGAGACAGAGTCTCACTCTGTTGCCCAGGCTGGAGTGCAGTGGCATGATCTTGGCTCACTACAAGCTACACCTCCCAGGTTCAAGCAATTCTCCAGCCTCAGCTTCCCGAGTAGCTGGGATTAGAGGTGTGCACCACCACATTGGGCTAATTTTTGTATCTGTAGTAGAGACAGGGTATCACCATGTTGGCCAGGCTGATCTCGAACTCCTGACTTCAAGTGATCCACCCACCTCAGCCTCCCAAAGTGCTGGGATTATAGGTGTGAGCCATGCACCTGACAGGCTTCAAAATTTAATGGGAAATTTATTTTTAACTGATTAGTCTATACCCAACCAAGATATCAATAATGTGTGAGGGTAGGATAAAGATATTATCTAACATGCCAGGTTTTAAAATATTTACCTCTAATGCACTTTTCTTTAAAAAGTTTTTAGAGGATATGTGAGTGTTAAACAATAAAAGAACAAGAAACAGAATCAATATATAATGACGTGCCTCCCACATTAGCAAAAGGCAAAGGGAATGATGATATAGGAGATTCTGGGGTGACAGCTCAAAAATACAGACTTCATTTAAAAAAAAAAAGGACTCTGAACTAAACTTCCATAAGAAGATAAAATTAGTAAAATATCTGATGTGTTTCAATATGTTATGAAGATATTTACTCAACTTTGGGTGTGTTGATAGATGAATTTATTTTAAATACCTAAAAATCTAAGCAAATAAAAATCAAAACTTTTATTAACTACATGCAAAATAATCAGTTGAACAGGAAAAAAAATTTACCTTATTGCTTAGCTCTGAAGAGAATTGACATAGTCATAATAATGTAAACTCTGAATATTTACCTAAAATTATGATATATTTGGGAAGTTGGAGGATAGGGATATGGTTTGGCTGTGTCCCCACCCAAATCTCACCTTGAATTATACTCCTATAATTCCCATATGTTGTGGGAGGGACCTGGTGAGAGATAATTTGAATCATGGTGGCAGTTTCCCCCATACTGTTCTCAAGGTAGTGATTAAGTCTCATGAGATCTGATGGTTTTATCAGGGGTTTCCGCTTTTGCGTCTTCCTCATTTTCTCTTGCTGCCACCATGTAAGTACTTTTCACCTCCTGCCATGATTCTGAGGCCTCCCAGCTATGTGGAACTATAAGTCCAATTGAACCTCGTTTTTTTCCCAGTCTCAGGCATATCTTTATCAGCAGCATGAAAATGGACTAATAGAGTAAATTGGTACCAGTAGCGTGGGGCATTGCTGAAAAGATACCCAAAAATGTGGAAGCAACTTTGGAACTGGGTAACAGGCAGAGGTTGGAACAGTTTGGAGGGCTCAGGGGAAGGCAGAAAAATATAGGAAACTTTAGAACTTCCTAGAGACCTGTTGACTGGTGTTGCCCAAAATGCCGATAGCAATATAGACAATGAGGTCCAGGTTAAGGTGGTCTCAGATGGAGATGAGGAACTTTTTAGGAACTGCAGCAAAGGTGATTCTTGTTATGTTTTAGCAAAAAGACTGGTGGCATTTTGCCCTAGAGATTTGTGAAACTTTGAACTTGAGAGAGATGATTTAGGGTATCTAGCAGAAGAAATTTCTAAGCAGCAAAGCATTCAAAATGTGACCTGGGTGCTATTAAATCATTCAGTTTTAAAAGGGAAACAGAGCATAAAAGTTTGGAAAATTTGCAGCCTAACAATGTGATAGAAAAGAAAAACTCATTTTCTGAGAAGAAATTCAAGCCGGCTGCAGAAATTTGCATAAGTAATGAGGAGCCAAATGTTATTCCCCAAGACAATGGGGAAAATGTCTCCAGGGCATGTCAGAGGTCTTCATGGCAGCCCCTCTCATCACAGACCCAGAGGCCTAGGAGAAAACGGTTTTGTGGGCCAAGCCCAGGGTCCCCGGTGCTGTGTGCAACCTTAGGGACTTAGTGCCCTGCATCCCAGCTGTTCCAGCTGTGGCTGAAATGGGCAAACATAGAGCTCAGGCAGTGGCTTTAGAGGGTGGAAGCCCCAAACCTTTGCAGCTTCCATATGGCATTGAGCCTGCCAGTGCACAGAAGTCAAGAATTGGGAACCTCTGCCTAGATTTCTGAAGATGTATGGAAATGCCTGAATGCCCAGGCAAAAGCTTGCTGCAGGGGTGAGGCCCTCCTGGAGAACCTCTGCTAGAACAGTGCGGAAGGGAATGTGAGGTCAGAGCCCCCACACAGAGTCCTTTACTGGGGCACTGCCTAGTGGAGCTGTGAGAAGAGGGCCACCATCCTCCAGACCCCACAATGGTAGATCCACCAACAGCTTGCACCATGCACCCAGAAAAGCCACAGACACTCAATGCCAGCCCAAGAAAACAGCTGAGAGGGAGGCTGTACCCTGCAAAGCCACAGGGGTGGAGCTGCCCAAGACCATGAGAACCTACCTCTTACATCAGTGTAACCTGGATGTTAGACCTGGAGTCAAAGGAGATTATTTTGGAGCTTTAAAATTTGGCTGCCCCACTGGGTTTTGGACTTCATGGGCCCTGTCACCCCTTTGTTTTGGCCAATTTCTCCCATTGGAAAGGCTGTATTTACCCAATACCTGTATCCCCCATTGTTTCTAGGAAGTAACTAGCTTGCTTTTTATTTTACAGGCTCATAGGCGGAAGGGACTTTCCTGGTCTCAGATGAGACTTTGGACTGTGGACTTTTGGGTTAATGCTGAAATGAGAAGATTTTGGGAGACTGCTGGGAAGCCATGATTGGTTTTGAAACATGAGGACATGAGATTTGGAGGGGCCAGGAGGGGAATGATATGGTTTGGCAGTGTCCCCACCCAAATCTCATCTCAAATTGTACTCCTATAATTCCCACATGTTGTGGGAGGGACCTGGTGGGAGATAATTTGAATCATGAGGGCAGTTCCCCCATACTGGTCTTATGGTACTGAATAAGTCTCGTAAGATCTGATGGTTTTATTAGGAGTTTCCACTTTTGCATCTTCCTCATTTTCTCTTGCTGCCACCATGTAAGAAGTGCCTTTCACCTGAGTGCCTGAGGCCTGTCCAGCCATGTGGAACTATAAGTCCAATTAAACCTCCTTATTTCCCCCAGTCTTTCATATGTCTTTATCAGCAGCACGAAAATGGACTAATACAGATGGTAAGTGTGTATGTCTATGATGGGGCCAGGAAAGAGATGAAAAGTGAAAGAGAGCTAAATTTTCATCTTCTGTGGTGGGAAGTTGACAGAAAAATGCCCAAAACTAAACAATCAATGAGTAGCAATATAGGCATGTGATTTAGAAAATTGAAGGTAAATATGTAAAATTAGGCATAATTTAATCAAAACTGTTAAAAGTGTGTATATCTCTCTAAACTGGGAAAATGGGGTAGGGCACAGAGCTGAAGACTGCCTTTTTTAAATAAAACCAGGGTAGAAAAAATTGAGTCTTTATGTGCATACACAACTGGATAAAAATAAAGGCTAAATAAAAATTATTTAATTACTCTCTCTTTCTCTTAAATTACATTCTAAACATAGGAAAATTATTTATAAGTCTTTCTAATGTACTCTTTGGTCTCTTTTCTCATTTCCCTTCACCCTTATGTTCTGTTTTAAATAAACTTAATGACTCGCAGTTTCTTTCAGATGAAGAAATGGTTTACATGCCATGAAAGGACTCTTAACTTTAAGCTTTAATCAAAAAGTGGGAGTTACTGAGGGTTTTAGACAGAGTAGTGTATAAGCATGGAGGATAAATTAAAAGGAGACCAGTCTATACACATAGAGTTAATTTAGAAGGCTGCTGTGAGTCAGTGAGGAGGAAGAAGAGAAACTGAACAATGAGGAGTCCAAAAATCTAAATATTGGTCAACACTAAGTTGTTATATAACCTGAAGCAACTCACCTAACTCCTCTAATCCTTGGGTTCCTCAGGTGAAATGTACAAATGGCAGATAGTTTGCACCTAAATCTGGTTCTTTTTCAAGATAAATATCTTAAGGAATGTCCCCATCATTCACTCAACAGTTCAGGTCACAAATCTGTGACTGATCTTTGATATCTTCCTCTCTGTATCCATATCTCATTAGTCACCAAGTCCTTTTGGTTTAGCCAGTAATATTTCTTGAGTATATTTATCTCCACACACACTAGGATAATCCTAGTTCAAGCCACCTTTACCTCACATTAGAACTATCACAACTAGTTTATTTTACCTACTTTTATCTTCCTCCAATCTATTGTCAGTATATTTGGAGTGATTTTCAAAAAGCAAAGGTGATCATCTTACTACCTCCCTGAATAACACCTGTCAATGGTTTTCTTTTGCTCTTAAGAAAAAGATCAAAATCCCAAACATGGATTCCCATTGATTTCAAAAAATTGAAGAGAATAAAATTCTTCCAAACTCGTTTTCTAGCCAGCATTATCCTGATACCAAACCAGACAAGGATATTACAGAAAAAGAAAATTACAGGCAACTATTCCTAATGAACCTACATGCAAAATTTCTCCACAAAATACTAGAAAACCAAGCACAACAGCACATTAAAAGAACCATACACCACCATGATCAAGTATGATTTATCTCTGGGAAGTAAAGATGATTCAACCTACTCAAGTCAATAAATATGATACACAACATTAACAGAACGAACAACAAAAATCATATAGGCTTTTTGAAAGGAGGAGCCAAGATGGCCGAATAGGAACAGCTCCAGTCTACAGCTCCCAGCGTGAGCGACGCAGAAGATGGGTGATTTCTGCATTTCCATCTGAGGTACCGTGTTCATCTCACTAGGGAGTGCCAGACAGTGGGCACAGGACAGTGGGTGAGTGCACCCTGTGCCAGCCGAAGTAGGGGTGGGGCATTGCCTCACTCGGGAAGCGCAAGGGGTCAGGGAGTTCCCTTTCCAGGGGTGACAGACGGCACCTGGAAAATCGGGTCACTCCCACCCGAATACTGTGCTTTTCCAATGGGCTTAGGAAACAGTGCCCCAGGAGATTATAGCCCGCACCTGGCTCAGAGGGTCCTACGCCCACGGAGTCTCACTGATTGCTAGCACAGCAGTCTGAGATCAAACAGCAAGTCGGCAGCGAGGCTGGGGGAGGGGTGCCTGCCTTTGCCCAGGCTCGCTTAGGTAAACAAAGCAGCTGGGAAGCTTGAACTGGGTGAAGCCCACCACAGCTCAAGGAGGCCTGCCTGCCTCTGTAGGTTCCACCTCTGGGGGTAGGGCACAGACAAACAAAAAGACAGCAGTAACCTCTGCAGACTTAAATGTCCCTGTCTGACAGCTTTGAGGAGAGCAGTGGTTCTCCCAGCACGCAGCTGGAGATCTGAGAATGGGCAGACTGCCTCCTCAAGTGGGTCCCTGACCCCTGACCCCCGAGCAGCCTAACTGGGAGGCACCCCCCAGCAGGGGCAGACTGACACCTCACACGGCCGGCCAGGTACTCCAACAGACCTGAAGCTGAGGGTCCTGTCTGTTAGAAGGAAAGCTAACAGAAAGGACATCCACACCAAAAACCCATCTGTACAGCACCATCATCAAAGACCAAAAGTAGATAAAATCACAAAGATGGGGAAAAAACAGAGCAGAAAAACTGGAAACTCTAAAAAGCAGAGTACCTTTCCTCCTCCAAAGGAACGCAGTTCCTCACCAGCAATGGAACAAAGCTGGACGGAGAATGACTTTGACGAGCTGAGAGAAGAAGGCTTCAGACGATCAAATTACTCCGAGCTATGGGAGGATATTCAAACCAAAGGCAAAGAAGTTAAAAACTTTGAAAAACATTTAGAAGAATGTATAACTAGAATAACCAATACAGAGAAGTGCTTAAAGGAGCTGATGGAGCTGAAAACCAAGGCTTGACAACTATGTGAAGAATGCAGAAGCCTCAGGAGCTGATGAGATCAAATGGAAGAAAGGGTATCACCCCTGGAAGATGAAATGAATGAAATGAAGCGAGAAGGGAAGGTTAGAGAAAAAAGAATAAAAAGAAATGCGCAAAGCCTCCAAGAAATGTGGGACTACGTGAAAAGACCAAATCTACGTCTGATTGGTGTACCTGAAAGTGACGGGAAGAATGGAACCAAGTTGGAAAACACTCTGCAGGATATTATCCAGGAGAACTTCCCCAATCTAGCAAGGCAGGCCAACATTCAGATTCAGGAAATACAGAGAATGCCACAAAGATACTCCTCGAGAAGAGCAACTCCAAGACACATAATTGTCAGATTCACCAAAGTTGAAATGAAGGAAAAAATGTTAAGGGCAGCCAGAGAGAAAGGTCGGGTTACTATCAAAGGGAAGCCCATCAGACTAACAGCAGATCTCTCGGCAGAAACCCTACAAGCCAGAAGAGAGTAAGGGCCAATTTTCAACATTCTTAAAGAAAAGAATTTTCAACCCAGAATTTCATATCCAGCCAAAATAAGCTTCACAAATGAAGGAGAAATAAAATACTTTACACACAAGCAAATGCTGAGAGATTTTGTCACCACCAGGCCTGTCTTAAAAGAGCTCCTGAAGGAAGCGCTAAACATGGAAAGGCACAACTGGTACCAGCCACTGAAAAATCATGCCAAAATGTAAAGACCATCGAGACTAGGAAGAGACTGCATCAACTAATGAGCAAAATAACCAGCTAACATCATAATGACAGGATCAAATTCACACATAACAATATTAACTTTAAATGTAAATGGACTAAATGCTCCAATTAAAAGACACAGACTGGCAAATTGGATAAAGACTCAAGACCCATCAGTGTGCTGTATTCAGGAAATCCATCTCACGTGCAGAGACACACATAGGCTCAAAATAAAAGGATGGAGGAAGATCTACCAAGCAAATGGAAAACAAAAAAAGGCAGGGGTTGCAATCCTAGTCTCTGATAAAACAGACTTCAAACCAACAAAGATCAAAAGAGACAAAGAAGGCCATTACATAATGGTAAAGGGATTAATTCAACAAGAAGAGCTAACTATCCTAAATATATATGCACCCAATACAGGAGCACCCAGACTCATAAAGCAAGTCCTGAGTGACCTACAAAGAGACTTAGACTCCCACACGTTAATAATGGGAGATTTTAACACCCCACTGTCAACATTAGACAGATCAATGAGACAGAAAGTCAACAAGGATACCCAGGAATTGAACTCAGCTCTGCACCAAGCAGACCTAATAGACATCTACAGAACTCTCCACCCCAAATCAACAGAATATACATTCTTTTCAGCACCACACCACACCTATTCCAAAATTGACCACATACGTGGAAGTAAAGCACTCCTCAATAAATGTAAAAGAACAGAAATTACAACAAACTATCTCTCAGATCACAGTGCAATCAAGCTGGAATTCAGGATTAAGAATCTCACTCAAAACCACTCAACCACATGGAAACTGAACAACCTGCTCCTGAATGACTACTGGGTACATAACGAAATGAAGGCAGAAATAAAGATGTTCTTTGAAACCAATGAGAACCAAGACACAACATACCAGAATCTCTGGGATGCATTCAAAACTGTGTGTAGAGGGAAATTTATAGCACTAAATGCCCACAAGAGAAAGCAGGAAAGATCCAAAATTGACACCCTAACATCACAATTAAAAGAACTAGAAAAGCAAGAGCAAACACATTCAAAAGCTAGCAGAAGGCAAGAAATAACTAAAATCAGAGCAGAACTGAAGGAAATAGAGACACAAAAAACCCTTCAAAAAATTAATGAATCCAGGAGCTGGTTTTTTAAAAGGATCAACAAAATTGATAGATCGCTAGCAAGATTAATAAAGAAAAAAAGAGAGAAGAATCAAATAGATGCAATAAAAAATGATAAAGGGGATATCACCACCAATCCCACAGAAATACAAACTACCATCAGAGAATATTACAAACACCTATACGCAAATAAACTAGAAAATCTAGAAGAAATGGACAAATTCCTCAACACATACACCCTCCCAAGACTAAACAAGGAAGAAGTTGACTCTCTGAATAGACCAATAACAGGAGCTGAAATTGTGGCAATAATCAATAGCTTACCAACCAAAAAAAGTCCAGGACCAGATGGGTTCACAGCCGAATTCTACCAGAAGTACAAGGAGGAACTGGTACCATTCCTTCTGAAACTATTCCAATCAATAGAAAAAGAGGGAATCCTCCCTAACTCATTTTATGAGGCCAGCATCATCCTGATACCAAAGCCTGGAAGAGACACAACCAAAAAAGAGAATTTTAGACCAATATCCTTGATGAACGTTGATGCAAAAATCCTCAATAAAATAGTGGCAAACAGAATCCAGCAGCACATCAAAAAGCTTATCCACCATGATCAAGTGGGCTTCATCCCTGGGATGCAAAGCTGGTTCAATATACACAAATCAATAAATGTAATCCAGCATATAAACAGAACCAAAGACAAAAACCACATGATTATCTCAATAGATGCAGAAAAGGCCTTTGACAAAATTCAACAACGCTTCATGCTAAAAACTCTCAATAAATTAGGTATTGATGGGATGTAGCTCAAAATAATAAGAGCTATCTATGACAAACCCACAGCCAATATCATACTGAATGGGCAAAAACTGGAAGCATTCCCTTTGAAAACTGGCACAAGACAGGGATGCCCTCTCTCACCACTTCTATTCAACATAGTGTTGGAAGTTCTGGCCAGGGCAATTAGGCAGGAGAAGGAAATAATTGGTGTTCAGTTAGGAAAAGAGGAAGTCAAATTGTCCCTGTTTGCAGATGACATGATTGTATATCTAGAAAACCCCATTGTCTCAGCCCAAAATCTCCTTAAGCTGATAAGCAACTTCAGCAAAGTCTCAGGATACAAAATCAATGTACAAAAATCACAAGCATTCTTATACACCAATAACAGACAAACAGAGAGCCAAATCATGAGTGAACTCCCATTCACAATTGCTTCAAAGAGAATAAAATACCTAGGAATCCAACTTACAAGGGATGTGAAGGACCTCTTCAAGGAGAACTACAAACCACTGCTCAATGAAATAAAAGAGGATACAAACAAATGGAAGAACATTCCATGCTCATGGGTAGGAAGAATCAATATCGTGAAAATGGCCATACTGCCCAAGGTAATTTACAGATTCAATGCCATCCCCATCAAGCTACCAACGACTTTCTTCACAGAATTGGAAAAAACTACTTTAAAGTTCATATGGAACCAAAAAAGAGCCCGCATCACCAAGTCAATCCTAAGCCAAAAGAACAAAGCTGGAGGCATCACACTACCTGACTTCAAACTATACTACAAGGCTACAGTAACCAAAACAGCATGGTACTGGTACCAAAACAGAGATATAGATCAATGGAACAGAACAGAGCCCTCAGAAATAATGCCACATATCTACAACTATCTGATCTTTGACAAACCTGACAAAAACAAGAAATGGGGAAAGGATTCCCTATTTAATAAATGGTGCTGGGAAAACTGGCTAGCCATATGGAGAAAGCTGAAACTGGATCCCTTCTTTACACCTTATACAAAAATCAATTCAAGATGGATGAAAGACTTAAATGTTAGACCTAAAACCATAAAAACCCTAGAAGAAAACCTAGGCATTACCATTCAGGACATAGGCATGGGCAAGGACTTCATGTCTAAAACACCAAAAGCAATGGCAACAAAAGCCAAAATTGACAAATGGGACCTAATTAAACTAAAGAGCTTCTGCACAGCAAAGGAAACTACCATCAGAGTGAACAGGCAACCTACAAAATGGGAGAAAATTTTCGCAACCTACTCATCTGACAAATGGCTAATATCCAGAATCTACAATGTACTCCAACAAATTTACAAGAAAAAAACAAACAACCCCATCAAAAAGTGGGCAAAGGACATGAACAGACACTTCTCAAAAGAAGACATTTATGCAGCCAAAAAACAAATGAAAAAATGCTCACCATCACTGGCCATCAGAGAAATGCAAATCAAAACCACAATGAGATACCATCTCACACCAGTTAGAATGGCAGTCATTAAAAGGTCAGGAAACAACAGGTGCTGGAGAGGATGTGGAGAAATAGGAACACTTTTACACTGTTGGTGGGACTGTAAACTAGTTCAACCCTTGTGGAAGTCAGTGTGGCGATTCCTCAGGGATCTAGAACTAGAAATTCCATTCGACCCAGCCATCCCATTACTGGGTATATACCCAAAGGACTATAAATCATGCTGCTATAAAGACACATGCACATGTATGTTTATTGTGGCATTATTCACAATAGCAAAGACTTGGAACCAACCCAAATGTCCAACAATGATAGACTGGATTAAGAAAATGTGGCACATATACACCGTGGAATACTATGCAGCCATAAAAAATGATGAGTTCATGTCCTTTGTAGGGACATTGATGAAATTGGAAATCATCATTCTCAGTAAACTATCGCAAGAACAAAAAACCAAACACCACATATTCTCACTCATAGGTGGGAATTGAACAATGAGAACACATGGACACAGGAAGGGGAACATCACACTTCGGGGACTGTTGTGGGGTGGGGGGAGGGTGGAGGGATAGCATTGGGAGATATAACTAATGCTAGATGACGAGTTAGTGGGTGCAGCGCACCAGCATGGCACATGTATACATATGTAACTTACCTGCACATTGTGCACATGTACCATAAAACCTAAAGTATAATAATAATAATAAAAAAATAAATAAAAATAAAAAGGACAAGAAAAAAAGAAACCAAAAAAAAAAAAAAAAAGAAAATTGTAGGAGGAAAAGGAATGTAAAATAGTGAGGGGAAATGTTGGAAAAATGTAGCGCTGTTGCCAGATGATTTTGTCTCTCTTTGCATACCTATTACAGATTTTGATGAAAGGTTGGCTTTTTTGAAAATGTACTGTGTACTCATACTTAAACCATAAATCTCTTGAATTTGGAGTTCAGTTTAAAAAAAAAAATCATATAATCATCTCAATAGGTACAAAAAAGGCATTCAACAAAATTTAACATCTTTTTATAATAAAAATGCCCAACAAGTTAGTGTAAAATGAATGTACCTCAACAGAATAAAGGCCATATATGACAAACCCACAACTAACAGTGTAAAGTTCAAAGCTTTTCCTGTAGGACCAGAAATAAGACAAGATTTCCCACTCTCATCACTTCTCTTTAACAGTATTGAAAGTCCTAGCCAGAGAAATTAGGCAAGAAAAAGAACTAAAAGGCATCCAAACAGAAAAGGAGTAAGTGAAATTGTCTCTGTTTGCAGATAATGTATAGAGAAAAAACTCTAAAGGTACCACAAAAAAAAAAAAAATACTTTTAGAACTAATAAAGAAATTCAGTAAAGTCACAGGATCTAAAATTAACATTCAAAAAGCAGATGCCTTTCTATGCACTAAACACAACCTATCCAAAAAAAAGAAATAAGGAAATTAAGAAAACAATCATGTTTACAATAATGTCAAAAAGAATAAGATGCTTAGGAATAAATTTAACCAAGAAGGTGAAAAACCTGTACACTAAAACCTATAAAACATTGATGATATAAATTGAAGATAAATGGAAAGATATCTTGTGTCATGGATTGAAAGAACCAGTATTGTTAAAATGCCCACACAGTCCAAAGTAAGCTACATATTCAATGTAATCCCTATCAAAATTCCAGTAACATTTTTCACAGAAGTAGAAAAACAATCCTGAAGTTTATATAGAACCAAGAAAGACCATGCACAGCTACAGCAATCTTGAGCAAGAACAAAGCTAGGGGTGGCACACTTACTGATTTGAAATTATATTACAAAGCTATAGTAATCAAACAGTATGCACTGGTGTAAAAACAGCCACACTGACCAATGGAACAGAATAGAAAGCCCAGAAGTAAACCCATGCTTATACTTCCAACTAATCTCTGACAAAAACACCAAGAATACACAATGGGGAAAGGACGGTCTTATCAATAAACGGTGTTGGGAAACTGGATATCTACATGCAAAAATATATAATTGAATCCTTTTCTTACACCACACACAAAAATAAACACAAAATGGATTAAAGACTTAATGTAAGATCTGAGACCATAAAAGTCCTAGAAAATAACACTAGGAAAAAAGCTCCATGACATTGGTCTTGGCAATGATTATTTTCAACATGACACCAAAAGCACAGACAACAAAACCAAAAATAAGCAAGTAGAACATCAAACTAAAAGTTTCTGCACAATAAAGGAATAATTATCAAAATGAAAAGGAAACACATAGAATGAGAGAAAACATTGGAAAACCATATATCCAATAAGTGGTTAATATCCAAAATATACAAGAAATGTATACAACTCAATAGCAATAACAAACAAACAAAATTACTCTACAAAAAAATGGGCAAAGGACCTGTTTATTAGTTCATTCTCATGCTGCTATAAAGACTGGGTAATTTGGCCGGGCGCGGTGGCTTATGCCTGTAATCCCAGCACTTTGGGAAGCTGAGGTGGGTGGATCGCGAGGTCAGGAGATCGAGACCATCCTGGCTAACATGGTGAAACCCCATCTCTACTAAAAATACAAAAAATTAGCCAGGCCTGGCGGCGGGCGCCTGTAGTCCCAGCTGCTCAGGAGGCTGAGGCAGGAGAATGGCGTGAATCCAGGAGACAGAGCTTGCAGTGAGCCAAGATCGTGCCACTGCACTCCAGCCTGGGCGACACAGCGAGACTCCGTCTCAAAAAAAAAAAAAAAAAAAAAAAAGACTGGGTAATTTATAAAGGAAAGAGGTTTAATTGACTCACAGTTCTGCATGACTGAGGAGGCCTCAGTGAACTTACAATTATGGTGGAAAGGGAAGCAAACATGTCCTTCTTCACATGAGAGAGCAGGAGAGAGAAGAAAGAGAGCTGCCAAGCGAAGGGGGAAACCCTTTATAAAACCATCAGATCTCATGAGAACTCACTACCATGAGAACTCACTCACTATCACCAGAACAGTGTAGGGAAAACTGCCCCTCATTATTCAATTATCTCCACCTGGTCCTGCCCTAGACACGTGGGGATTATTACAATTCAAGGTGAGATTTAGGTAAGGACAAGAGCCAAATCAAATCAACCTGAATTTTTTCAAAAAAGACATACAAATGGCCAAAAGGTTTATGAAAATGCACTCAACATTACTAAACTGATTTCAGAGAAATGCAAACCAAAACCACAATGACGTATCACTTCATACTCCTTAGAATGGCTATTATCAAAAAGTCAGATTGTAACAAGTGTTGATGAGGATGTGAAGAAAAAGGAGTCCTTATATGTTGTTGTGTGGGAGGTAAATTGGTACAGCAGTTATTGAAAACAGTTTGGAGGTTTCCCAAAAAAAAAATAAAAATAGAACCACCATGAAATTCAGCAATCCTACTTCTGGATATATATCCAAAGAAAACAAAATCAATATGTTAAAGAGATATCTTCAGTTTCATGTTTATTGCAGCATTATTCACAAAGCTACTATATGGAAACAGCCTAAATGTCTGTTGATGGATGAATCAATAAATAAAATGTGAAATAGGCTGGGCGCAGTGGCTCACAGCTGTAATCCCAGCACTTTGGGAGGCTGACGCGGGCAGATCACTTCAAGTCAGGAGTTCCAGACCAGCCTGGCCAACATGGTGAAACCCCTATCTCTACCAAAAATACAAAAAAAAAAAAAGATTTAGCCAGGCATGGCGACAGTCACCTGTAATCCCAACTACTTGGGAGGCTGAGGCAGGAGAATCCCTTGAACCTGCGAGGCAGATGTTTCAGTGAGCCGAGATCACAACACTGCACTCCAGCCTGGGCAACAGAGTGAGACTTTGTCAGGAAGGAAGGAAGGAAGGAAGGAATGAAGGAAGGAAGGAAGGAAATGTGAAATAAATAAATACGTGGATATGAATACACACAATGTAATATTAGTCAACCTTTGTTTAAAGGAAATCTTGAAATGAAATGGGTGTATTTGGAAGACATTATGCTAAGTAAAACAAGCCAGACACAGAATGAAAAATATTACATAATCTCACTTATATGTAGAATCTAAAATATTTAAACTCATAGAAACAGAGAGTAAAATAATGGTTAGCAGGGGTCAGGAATGGGAAAATGAGGAGATGTTGGTCAAAGGGTAAAACTTGCATTTGTGAAATTTGTAAGGTGGTGAATAAGTTCTGGACACAATGCACAGCATGGTGACAATAGTTAATAATAATGTGCTGTATACTTGAAATTTCTTGAGAAAATTCTATTAGTCAGGGTGCTCTAGGGGGACAGAACTAATAGGATGGATATATATATATCTTTATAAACTTCATATATATAGATATGTATTCAATCCAATAAAGCTGACACTCAGTATTAACCATCACAAGAATAGATCTTAAGTTTTGTTGCAATGAAAAGATAACCATGTAAGATGTTGTATATGTTAACTACCTTAATTTTGGCAATTATTTCACAATGTATACATATATCAAAACATCATGTTGTACACCTTCAATATATACAATTTTATTCATCAATTATATATATATGGGAAGTTTAAGATATACATAAAGATATATATATTAAGTTTATTAAAGTTTATTTATATAACGGAAGTTTATTAAGTATTAACTTACATGATCACAAGGTCCCACAATAGGCTGTCTGCAAGCTGAGGAACAAGGAGAGCCAGTCTGAGTCCCAAAACTGAAGAAGCTGAAGTCCAGTGTTTGAGGGCAGGAAGCATCCAACACAGGAGAAAGACGTAGGCTGAGAGGCCAGGCCAATTTCTCTTTTTACATTTTTCAGCCTGCTTATATTATAGCGGCGCTGGCAGCTGATTAGATTGTGCCCACCCAAATTAAGGGTGGGTCTGCCTTTCCCAGCCCACTGACTCAAATGTTAATCTCCTATGGCAACACCCTCACAGACACACCCAGGATCAATACTTGTATCCTTCAATCCAATCAAGTTGACACTCAGTATTAACCATCGCAGGAAGAGATCTTAAGTTTTGTTGCAATGAAAAGATAACCAAGTAAGATGATGGATATGTTAATTACCTTGATTTTGGCAATTATTTCACAATGTGTACATATATCAAAACATCATGTTGTACACCTTCAATATATATAATTTTTATTCATCAATTATACCTCAATAATGGTGAATAAAGAGAATGTAAAGCAAACGTGTGTGTGTGTATATATATATACACATATATATACACACATATATATATATGCATATATATATATGTATATTCAGTTATCCCTTGTATCCCTTGGTATCTGTGAGGGATTGGTTCCAGGATCTCCCTTGGATACCAAAATCTGCAGGTGCTCAAGTCCCTGATATAAAATAGCAGAGTATTTGCATATAACCTATGTACATGCTCCCATATACTTTAAATCATCTCTAGATCACTTGTAATACCTAATACAATGTAAATGCTATGTAAATAGTCATTATACTGTATTTTTAGGTAACAATTACAAGAAAAAAAGTTTGTACATGTTCAGGACAGACACACTTTTTTTCCCCAAATATTTTTGATATGTGATTATTTGAATCCATGGATGCAGAAACGACGGAGGCCGACTGCACACTTGAAATATCATTCTGAGTTTTCCATGACCCTTTCCCTATCCCCCCATGGAGTGGATTATATCCTCCTTTGTTTCTCTGCATGTTTTATCTTAGTCTCCATTATACTTACTAACCCATACTGCAAGGCTTGGCTAACATATCTCTCTCCCACACTCACTGGACTTTAAGCTCCTTAATAACAAGGACCTTAACTTATGCCAGAACATATTATGTGCCCAAGAAATTTCTGTACTGAACTGAATTAAGAAGAAGGCTAAATATTTATCATCAGCAACCAGTATGGACTGACTCCCTCACCCAGGATAGAGCCTTCTGAAAGCCCTTTTATCCTCCCAAATTTAGAACTACGCAGAATAATTGACCTAGAGCTTTCATCTGGCAAGCCAGTTCTGATTAGCTGAAAGTGGTTACTTGGTACGCCATCTTGAGAAGGATTCTGGGGCTGGATCCAGGCTCATAAGAAACCAAGTCATATTTAATTAGTTATGTCTGAAAAAGCAGCAAGAGCAGGAAGTAAGAGAACATGTGCCTGTATTTTCCATCCCTGACATTGAGTTACCTCCTGTTACAACAGCTTAGGACTATCTATATGTTTTCACTGAGAGAGAGAAAGAGAGAGAGAGAGAGAGAGCCTGTTTTCCCAGCATCCTCAAATCAAAACTCTCAAAAATGTTACAACATTCAGAAGCCCTTAAATACAACAAGGGAAGGAATTTTTTGTTTTGTTTTGTTCATTGCTATATCACTTGGCTGGTATACAGCTAGAACAAGGTTGGATGCTCAATAAATATTTTTTGAATTAAAGAATACAGTTGAAATTGTAATTTAATATTTTGGGTGCATGATTCCAAAAATAGCATTTTTGGCTACTCTGGAAACCTAAGCAGCATTTCTCATACTGACTCCAGGACCAAAAAAATATATATATCTACATATATATATGTATATATACATATATATGTACACATATATGTATATATACATATATATATAGCCAGTGATGATGAGCATTTTCTCATGTGTCTGTTGGCTGCATAAATGTCTTCTTTTGATTGCAAATCAAAACCACAATGAGATACCATCTCACACCAGTTAGAATGGCAATCATTAAAAAGTCAGGAAACAACAGATGCTGGAGAGGATGTGGAGAAATAGGAACACTTTTACACTGTTGGTGGGACTGTAAACTAGTTCAACCATTGTGGAAGACAGTGTGGTGATTCCTCAAGGATCTAGAACTAGAAATATCATTTGACCCAGCCATCCCATTACTGGGTATATACCCAAAGGATTATAAATCATGCTGCTATAAAGACACATGTACACGTATGTTTATTGTGGCACTATTCATAATAGCAAAGACTTGGAACCAACCCAAATGTCCACCAATGATAGACTGGATTAAGAAAATATGGCACATATACACCATGGAATACTATGCAGCCATAAAAAGGATGAGTTCATGTCCTTTGAAGGGACATGGATGAAGCTGGAAACCATAATTCTGAGCAAACTATCGCAAGGACAGAAAACCAAACACCACATGTTCTCACTCATAGGTGGCAATGGAATAATGAGAACACCTGGACACAGGGTGGGGAACATCACACACCGGGACCTGTCATGGGGTCGGGGGAGAGGGGAGGGATAGCACTAGGAGATATACCTAATGTAAATGACGAGTTAATGGGTGCAGCACACCAACATGGTTCATGTATACATATGTAACAAACCTGCACGTTGTGCACATGTACCCTAGAACTTAAAGTATAATTAAATAAATAAAAAATAAAATAAAATAATAAAAATATATGTAGAGATTTTTGGAAATGCTTTTTGTGTGTGCCTTTGCACATGGTTTTTTCCTTGTTTGGGAGGTGCTTCCCTTTTGTTTTCATCTGGAAAACTCCTATATGCTCTTTAAGGACAAGCTCAAACATTACCTCTCTGTGAAACATTCCCAAACTCCCAAAAAGAATTTCTACTAACTCTTCTATGTTCCTATAGCACAGTGTTGACTTGTATACATTATAAGGAGCCCATGTCCCCAACTCTCATTAGATAAAATCTTTTTAAATGAAGGCATTCTTCTTTAAAATGGTTCTTCTTTTTTCTTTCAAAGGCACACAATGCATTAGATGCATTCCTGAACATGATTAGGAGAAGAGAAAATCAACTAAAAGCTTTTACCAGATGCCTTTTCATCACTGTATGGCAGGGAGTACAATCAGTTCTTGTTACTCCTTAGACAGACAGCCCTTTTCTGCCTCCTGAGTTCTATAGCTTTCAGTTCCTCTTGTTGTTATAAACCATGACACAGCATGTTATTCACAAAAGAAAATTACTTTTTCAAAGAAGACACTGAACCTGCCCTTGCAAAGGTGATGCTTCCAGTTTGTGAAGGTCAGCCTGCTGAGGGCAAATTCATAAGACAATCTTCTCAGCATCTCAGGGACCATCTATCACCTATGTGTTCATGCCATGCATAAAAACCTGCACATATGCTTAAGAAACTGCATATGACCAAACTCTCATCAATGACAAAGAAACGAGAGAGGAAATGCTGCAGTCTGATTAAAGCCAGTCCAGTGAATGAGTTCTCAGATTTCTAAAATTCCCATAAAAGGCATGACCCTGTCCAAAATAACAATGAGAATGGCTGACTTACTCAAAAATACTGTGTATCTCCATTTCTCAAATGGTTCCATTTCTTCTTCACTATTGTGTTGAAATATCTATCTCCCTAAAGTGCATAAAGCATTACACTTATGATCAGAATTTTTCTTTGTTTTGTTTTCATCTAGATGGAGCTATTCAGGCCCTGAAAATTCACAGAAAACCTCTTCTACTTTCTTTCTGTTCCTGTATCATAACTAAAAGACTGCGGTCACAACATATGCTTGACCTCAATGTGATCCAGAAACAGGAATGAAGTAAGCCTTAAATAAAGAAGTCCAAGGAACTCTGTTCAAATGAACTTGGAAAATTCAGATGAGATCCAGGCTAGCATCAGCAGGAAAAGGGTCTGATTTCATGGGATGGAACACAGCAGCAGGAGCTTGTGGCCACTCATTATATTCATTGTCTCTACTTATGTGGTATATATCTAGATTAAAGCTGGAGAGCAGTCAGTTTTATAAGCAGAGAATTTGAATCCAACCTCAGACCATAGGAGTCGTCAAGGGTTAGAGATCCAAGGATTTACTTTCTTGAAGGTTCAAGGAACAGCATGGACAATAACGATCTCCAAAGAAAGTTTCATGGCATAGACAGTCATAAAGCATAAGTGCACATACATGGTCTTCAGGAAAAGGCAAGTTCACAATAGACATGCCCATCTCTAAGTCTTATTCTAAACACAACATATAACAGGATAAGGAAAATGAAAGCAAGTTCAAATTCTGCTTGCATTTAGTAGAAAAATTTCAACACTTCACCACAGTGCTCATTACCTTACACTCAAGAGGGACCGAGCCTGGAGGCTGACCACCTTCAGTACATGCATTCTAGCTGTGCCAGAGAAGCAAGAGCCTGTTCCTGAGCCCCACCCTCACTTCAATCCTCTGTGGCAGGAGAACCTATTAATCCACCAGCTGAGTCTATCAAAATAGTATCATAAATTAAGTGAATATATGTCAGTATCTTTTATTCAATCGGCAAGTATACACCAAGTATTTACAAAGTGGTAGATGCTCTGATAAGCCCTCAAGTTACAAAGACATAAACCTTCCTTGGAAAAGTTCATAGACTAGTTAAAAACAGAAGAAATAAATAATTATAATGTGATAAATTCAACATTAGCATATTACAGTTGTGTCTCAGGGGTCCCTAATACAACTTGGGGAATTCAAATAAATCTACATGAATTAAGCAGTTCAAGAAACTCTTTTAATTTCATTTGAAAATTTTATTTGAGTATGTTGGTTGAGTACTAACCAGTGAGTAGAAGTGGGAGATAGAAAACCATTTGATTCCTAGTTATTAGCATAGCTAGTCAGACTGACACTCAAATTTAAAAAAAAAAATAGAATACATATTCTTATTTCTCTAGAATCAGCTTTTGATACTAAATAGCTCCACCATGTAGTGTGAGATTTTAGAAAATTCAATTAACCTTTCTAACACTCATTTTCCCCATCTCTAAACTGAGGGGTCACAATACCTTACAAAGTTTTTTTTTAGGATTAAATGAAATAAAACATTTAAATGTGGTGGAGTCAGAACTCAACCCAGTCTAAAATCAAGACTCTTGGCAATAATGACTGCTGCCTACTCCATGAGTCTTACTACGTAATGAAATAATCTTGATTTAAAAAATAAAAAGGTCATTAATGGAGAACCTCTTCTTCATCAATATAACAATATAATTCTTGTTATATTGAATTTAAAAAATAAGGTGAGATCATCATCCCCTATAGTTTCATCAGCAGGTCATCTTTACCTCCTATAGCAGGGCATCCATAAGTTGCAGTATATGGAGACTGATTGAATGAGAGGTTATATTTGATTGGGAAATCAATAACTAGGAAGAGGGCACCAAGGTCACAGAGACTGTATTACCCTGACCAATCTTGCTCCCTTGGAAAACCTGAGTCTTCCATCATATCACACCTGCCAATTCCTCAGCAGTCTTAATTATGGACACACCTATTTGTCTTCAAATATCACAGCTCTGTGAAATCCATGCATCAATAAATACAGCTCAAAGGCTGTTTTCCTAGTTATTGGAAAACAACTAGGAAACAAACAACACTATTGGAGAGTTGTTTCTGTGGTTAAAGCAAATGTGGTCATTCTTTACCTTTGAAGGAACTTTCAAGGTCCTCAAGTGACTGGAGGTTTCCCATAAAGTCAGAGTGAAGAACACCATAGTTTTAGGACTTACAGTTGTGCCTAAAAAAAAGATCCACACATTCTGATTAGCTCTCCATGGCCAAAGAATAGAAACAAGGCTTCTAGGGTCAGAGTCAGACAACCAATTCTATTTCAAAATAGACATCTAGTTTCGGCCATTGTTCCTTTATCCATTTTCATAAAAAATAACAAACAAATATATGTATTTGATTTGACATACATGTCAGATATTTGGCAAGGGGGAGGATAGAAAAAAATAAGACATGGCATCCACCCTCCAGAATACCAGAAGAGTGTATTTGGGCAAATACACTCAAATTTTCCAAGATAATGTGAGGACATTATGGAGAAATTTGCCTTTAGAGTCCAAGGGGTCTCAAAAAATTTTGGTGGATTAATTCAGCTACAAGATGGAGGTCAGGAGAAGTATTATAGAAGTGAAACTTGAACCAAATCTCCAGATGAGTACATATTTGTCTGGGAGTCAGCAATAGAAATTAAGGAGGAAAACAGCTTGCCCTACAAATGCAGCAGAATAAACAAAGGGACAGAAACATGTTAAAAACACATGACCATTCAAGGTACCATCCACACATTTTGTATGGATGGCACATACAGTGGAAATGGAGGTGGGGGGAAAGGGAGACTCAGGAGGTAGGAAGAAGCTGGATCATAGAGTGTCTTGTATGGTTTAGAATAGCTATGGGGGTCAATGATATAACTCAAACAAGAAAATAACATACTCAAACCTATTTTAGAAAAGTCATCCTGACTGCCAATGTGGATAATAAATTAGAGGGGAGAGAGACTGGAAAAAGGAAGACCAATTAGGGGACAGTTGCAATTATTTAAGAAAGAAACCATGAGCACTAAACTGAGGTAGTAGCAGTAAAGTTCTAGATGAGTGAACAGGCACAAAATGAGAATGACAATTCTGAAGGCATGGCTGTGGGCAGGCAAATAATGGAATTCTTGGTTACTTCCTTCCAACAACACATGAGTACAGCCTCAGAAATCAATAAGATGGAAACTAACCAGAGCATAAAACTTGATACTGATAAAGATGGTAAAGAAATTAATTCCAATAAATTCATTTGATTTTATAGGCTATCCAGACGTTGTTGGGAACCATAATAGACCATGCTTCATGATGTGCAAGGATGAAAAAGACCAATGTCTCACTCAACAAACAGCAAAAACATATTAATGGAGGGGCTGTGTACTTACCAGAGGATCAGAAGGTAAATACAATACTCCACTTCCCTTCTTAACTTTTCTTGTCTATTTTGTTTATTTTCCATTTCTCCTTACCTTCAATTAGAATGTAAGGTCTATAAGGGTAAAAGTTTTTGGCACAACAGCGTTTGGCATGTAAGTGCTCAGTAGGTATTTTCTGACAGTTAATTAACTTATTCTGATCAGGACTTCTGTGCTCTTTCAGTTTGTAAATTCACATATTTTATTCTGGAAAATTCTCAGCCATTATTTCTTTCAATATTGTATCTTATTCTCTCTATTATCTTCATCTGTTACTTCTATTATTTATGTTAGAATCTCTGGTTTCCATTCTCAATCTTTTTTATATTTTCCATATATTTGCTTCTCTGTGCTACATTCTGGATAATAAGGTATATCTTTTTAATTTTTTATTTTTATAGACTCAGTGGGTACAAGTAAATTTTTGTTATCTGGATATATTGCATAGTGGCAAAGTCTGGGATTTTAGTGTAACCATCACCCAAATAGTGAACGTTTTCCCAGTAGGTACTTTGCATCCTTCATTCCCCTCCCGCCTTCCCACCTTTTAAAGTCTCCAATGCCTATTATTCCACTTTATGTGTGTGTGTACCCATTGTTTAGCTCCCACTTATAAGTGAGAACATGAGTTTTTTTACTTTCTGTTTTTGAATTATTTTACTTAAGATAATGGCCTCTAGTTCCATCCATTTGCTGAAAAAGACATGATTTCATTCTTTTTGTGGCTGAATAGTATTCCATGGTGTGTACATATACACATATACGTCACTTTTTTATCCTATCATCCACTGATGACTGATGGATACAATGACTTTGCTATTGTGAATAGTGCTACAATAAACATATGAGTACAGGTGTCTTTTTGATATAATGATTTCTTCTACTTCGGGTAGATACCAGTAGTGGGATTGCTGGGTCAACTGGTGGTTCTGTTTTTAGTTCTTTGAGCAATATCCATACTGTTTTCCATGAAGTTTTCACTAATTTACATTCTCACCAACAGTGTATAAGCATTTCGTTTTCTCTGCATCCTTGCTAACATCTGTTGTTTTTGACTTTTAATAATATCCATTCTGTGACCATCCAGAATGTAAGATGGTATTTTACATTCAGGTGTAAAATGGTATCTTACTGTGGCTTTAATGTGCATTTCTCTGATGATTAGTGACCTTAAGCATTTTTTTTTTCATGTTTGTTGGCCGCTTATATGTCTTTTTTTTTTTTTTTTTTTTTATTTTTCTCTCAACTTTTATTGTAGGCTCAGGGGTACATGTACAGGTTTGCTAAGCGGGCAAGCTGTGCATCACTGAGGTTCAGTGTACAAATGATCCTGGAGCACAGTACCTGATTGGTAGTTTTTCAACCCCCAGCCCCACCCCCCGCCACCACTCTCCCCGCTCAAGTAGTCTCCAGTGTCTACTGTTCACATCTTTGTGTTTGTGGATATTCAATGTTTAGCTCTCACTTGTGAGAACATGTGATATTTAGTTTTCTGTTCCTGCATTATCTCACTTAGGTGATGGGTAAAATTTCTGTTCATGTCCTTGGCCCACTTTTTAATGAAGTTATTTGTTTTGTATTTTGAGTTCTTTGTAGATTCTGGATATTAGTCCACTGTTGGATGCATAATTTGCAAGTATTTTCTCCCATTCTGTAAGTTGTCTGTTTACTCTGTTGATTATTGCTTTTGCTGTGCAGAAGCTTTTTAGTTTAGTTAAGTTTCATTCGTCTATTTTTGTTTTTGTTGTATTTGCTTTTGAGGTCTTGGTCATGAATTCCTTGTCTAGGCCAGCGTCCAGAAGAGTTTTTCCTCATTTTTTTCTAGGATATTAATTTAGCGTCAGTGTTCCATTTAGGTCTCCAGCCCATCTTAAGTTAATTTGTGTATGTGATGAGAGATAGGGGTCCAGTTTCATTTTTCTGCATATGACTATCCAATTTTCCCAGCACCATTTATTGAATAGGGTGTTCTTTCCCCAGTGTATATTTTTGTTGGCTTTGTCAAAGATCAGCTGGTTTTAGGCATGTGGCTTTATTTCTGGATTCTCTATTCGGTTCCATTGATCTATGCATCTATTTTTATACCCATACCATGCTGTTTTGGTTACTGTGGCCTTGTAACATAATTTAAAGTCAAGTAATATGATACCACTAGCTTTGTTCTTTTTTCTTAGGATTGCTTTGGCTATTTGAGTCTTTTTGGGTTCCATATGAATTTTAGGCTTTTCTAATTCTTGGAAAATACACAAACCAATAAATGTGATTCACCACATAAACAATACAAAATGAAAGTCATATGATCATCTCAAAAGATGCAGAAATAAGTATTCGATAAAATTCAGTATCCTTTTATGTTAAAAAAAATCTTCAACAAACTAGGCATAGAAGGAACATATAATAATAATAAAATTATATTTTATTATTATAAAATAATAAAAGCCATATATGACAAGCCCACAACCATCATCATATTGAATGGAGAAAAGTGGAAAACATTCTCCCTGTGAACTGCAGTAAGACAAGGATGCCAACTTTCACCACTTTTAATCAACTTAGAAAGGAAGTCCTAGCTAGAGCAATCAGGCAAGAGAAAGAAATAAAAGGCATCCAAATTGGAAAATAGGAATTTAAATTATTTCTGTTTGCTTGTGATGTGATTTTATACTTAGAATATCCTAAAGACTCCTCCTAAAGACTCGTAGATTTGATTCATGACCTAAAGAAAGCTTCAAGATACAAATACCAGTAACATTTCTATACACCAATAACAAGATGAGAACCAAATCAAGAATTCAAACTCATTTACAATAGCCATGTACAAATAAAATATCTAGGAATACATTTAACCAAGGAGGTGAAAGATTTCTACAGAACTACAAAATACTAATAAAAGAAATCTTACACAAACAAATGGCAAAACATTTCATGCTCATAGATTGAAAGAATCAATATCATTAAAATAACCATACTGCCCAAAGCAATTTACAGATTCAGTACAATACCTATCAAATTACCAATGTTATTTTTCACAGGTCTATCTTTAAAATCATTATTTCTTTATCTATCAATTGAGTGACACTTTATTGACCTTTTCATTCATTTTTAGAATTCTACTTTGTGTTTCAAATTTACATATTTTTAATTATTCTTTTTGTGCCTTAGTTTCTATTATTCTTTCATTTTTTTATCTCTTTGATCAGTTTAATCTGTTTATTTTAGTATCTCTTTTAGATTGTTCTATTATTTATATTTCTGGAGGTGATATTTAGTTCATTTACTAATGTTTGTTTCATTTGCTGATTTACCTTGTGCAAATTAATTATATTTATTTGCATGATTTTTAATATTTGATTGTGAGGTTATCTTCAACAGCACTTTGGGAGTCTTGCTGCTCTGGAAGTGTCTCTACAGAACATATTGTATCTGACTCTGTTATTCTCTATGGTCTGCGCTAGTACTAGACTAGTTTTTACATTAACTTTTTGTTTTGATATTCATATTCCATGGGTATTTGAAGTCATATTTCACAAGTATGTGTGGTGCAGATCTAGGGTTCTGATTTTGCATTGGTGATTTATTTATTGACGCAACCCCAGGTGGACTGCAAACTTCTTTGCTGTCTCCCAGGAAAGGCAGGCCAGGTTCTTCTATTCCTTATTCCAGAAATGAACAGATCTTCATGGCTTCTATTATTGGGCAGGTAATTTATCTATAGTATGAGCTTGAGCTCTGATGCTTTAAATATCTTCCTGATGCCAGTATCAGAGAATCCTAGTTCCTAGTTCCCAGGCTTTAAGCTCTACGTGATATTACAGTAACTATGTAAGCATTTTCAGCTTTTGGTCCACTAACTACTCTAACTTTGTGCTACCTCTGCAGCACCAGGGAATTTCTGTTCTTAGTTTCTTTTTCAGCTATGGATGCAAATCAAATTTGTCATATTCTATCTGATATTTTTATAAGTTTGAAATAGGAAAACCAATTGTTGATTTCACTCAATTTGCCATATTCATGATTCCATAATTCTGAAACCAATGAAAATAGCACGAAATTTTCTTTATAACACTGAACTATTTACAAAACTCAATCTGAATTGTGAAAGTTGCAAGAATGTATATCCACTTTCCTTAATTAAGTTATTTATTGATATAACCTGGGGCAGTGCATTCATTTCTGGATACCAAAGTTTGACAGGGAAATTGACAATATGAGGCACTTTTGTAAAACATTGAAGTAATGAAGAGTCTAGAAACTCTACCATGATGGGAATGCTTAAACAATGAAAGTTGCTAAACCTGAAAAACAGGAGACCCAGAGGGCACATGAGCACTGTTACCAAATATTTGAAAGACTTTCATGTGGAAAGAGCATTAGTCTTTTCTCATGTAGTTCCAGAGAATAGACCCAGGAATATGATACAGAAAGCTAGGACTTCTGTGAGTGATCTCTGACACTGATTCATCACATAACAACTTTGGACAAACTACCTCCCCATTATGGATCCCAGGATTCACATCTGTAAATTGAGGAGGTTGAATCATACAACTGCCAGGTTCCTTTAGCTCTAACAGATTTTGGTTCACTTTTTACCAAAGTTAATGAGCACAATTTTTCCAACAATGAATCATTGGGCACAGTTGATGAATGATCTTGACTTCCCTTATTTCATTCCCACTCAAAATAATCTATTGCTTGTTTCATTCCACCATGACAGTAGACCTCAAGCCAAGTCTCCATAGTCTTCTTTGATCCAGAAATTATAGTTTAAGAATGCCAGAATTGGGGCTGGGAATGGTGGCTTATGCCTGTAATCCCAGCACTTTGGGAGGCCTAGGCTGGATGGATTACTTGAGCCCAGGGGTTCAAGACCAGCCTGGGCAGCATAATGAGACCCATTCTCTACAAATAATACAAAAATTAGGCCAGGCACAATGGCATGTGCCTGTAATCCCAGCTACTCAGGAGGCTGAGGTGGGAAGAACACTTGAGCCCTGTACGTGGAGGTTGCAGTGAGCTGAGATTGCACCACTGCACTCTAGCCTGAATGACAGAAAGTAAGATCTTGTCTCCAAAAAAAAAAAATTATATCAGGAAAAGATCATGGATTTTGATGTCATACAGACATACAAACCACAGTATGAAGTCCAACTTTTACCTTACTAACTCTGTGTCTTTGAGCACCATTTAACTTATCTGAATATCAGTTTTCTTATCTAAAAAATGAAATAATATATATTTAATGGATTTAGTAATCATTAAAAATTTTAAAACCAATATAAAAGGGTCCAACAAATGATAGGCACTCAATAAACATTAGTAAAATCCAAAATCAAAACCAAATGTTCTGTACTGACAAGAGATAGAATCATGTCTATGACACCAGGACATATTTTAATCATTTGAACATGTTACATCATCATGTATTAACATTGCAAAATTTCTTCTACTCCCATCACAATTTGTATGCATTCCAAATTCTAGTGATTATTTTCATACAAGGTACAGTTATCCGAATTACTCCAACACCTTAAGTATCTCTCAAAAATTAGCTTTCCCTTGAATTGTTAAACCATGGGGAAATCAAAGCCCAGTCTCATAAATATTTGATTTAACAATAAAAAAATTGCTATCCCTCTTGGTAGCCGGTTTTTCTTCCAAGTTATCTCAGGCCTCCTTCATTATCTCTTGGCATGGAGGGATTCAAGCCTCTTATATTTCTGCTATCACACCAGATCTACATTTTATAAGCTGACATCTACACATCTATCTCCTGACATCTGAGAGGATCTTAACTTGGTAAACAATAACAACTGGATTCATTAAAAGTTTCTAACTCATAGCAACTCCATGAAAACTTCCTCTAATTTTCTGATGAATTTTGCTTCCTGGGCTCCTTTGTCTTGAGTGTTTCAATCTGGTAAAGTTGTTTTAGTCTCTGGGAAAAATAAAAAGAAAAAAAAATTATCTACACTCTCCAGATATATAGCAGTGGCTATAATAGAATCATGATCAATGGACTGGAAATGTTGAAGACAATCCAATTGAGCTAATATAGTGAATGAAAACAAATTTGAACTTGGGTTCTGAAATCAGTCAGTTCAATCTGAGAGTCTACCACTCACTAGTTGCATGACTTTCAACAAGTTGTGAAAGCATCTAAGCTTCAATTTCCACATTTGCAAAATGGATGGAAAACGTCGTCTTAAATATGCAGCAGGAAAAAAATGCCAGACTCCCTCCAATAGCAGAAAACGCATGAAAGCCTGCTTCGGAAGACATCAAGAACAACTTGAAGAAAATAAAAGGAGCAAAGCTGGAAGTCCCTTGACAGTGGGTGGAATGAATCCCAAGAAATGTTTTATTATATTTTTTAACATTATACTAAAATGGCCTGGAAAACAAAAAGCACATTACTATATGTATCACTTCATTCTCATGCTGCTACGAAGAAACACCTGAGACAGGGTAATTTATAAAGGAAAGGGATTTGACTGACTCACAGTTCTGCAGAACTGAAGAGGTCTTAGGAAATTTAAAATCATGGTGGAAGGGGAAGCAAACACATCCTTCTTCACATGGCGGCAGCAAAGAGAAGTGCAGAGTAAAGTTGGGGAAAGCCCCTTATAAAACCATCAGATCTCCTGAGAACTCACACACTATCATGAGAACAGCATGGAGGTAACCATCCCCATGATTCAATTACCTCCCCACCAGGTCCCTCCCATGACACGTGGGAATTATGGAAACTACAATTCAAGATGAGATTTGAATGGAGACACATCCTAGCCATATCACTATACTAAAATTCAGCCTATAATTTCACAAATAAGATATGTGATATAGACACCAGAATTGATCATGTAAGCCCACGGTCAGAAGCAGTAGCCACATCATAATACATAATGCTTCTTGAGCACTAATTCTGTGCTAAGGACCATGCTGTGTGTTTCATGTGTACATTTATGTGCATATCTCATTGATCTTTTTTATGTTGTGTGCATACATACCTCACTTAACAACACACAAGGAAAGTATTGTTATTTTGACCCCCATTTAACAGATGCTGCCTTAGACTGGCTTCCACCTGAAAGCAGAACCTGAGCCAAGGGCTTGTGTGCAGTAATTTGAGAACCAATGGCAGGCAACAGAAGTGATGGATGGAGGAAAGAGAAAAAGCCAGTTCAAGAAGGCATTATACACTGGCCTCCATTGTAGTTCTCATCCCCTCCCCTTTCTCTGAGGACTCCCCATTTCCATTTCCCTCTGGCTGAGGAATCCTCCTTGGGGCACTAACTATCTTGTACATTCAGGTTGCCCGTGTGTGAGTGTTGAGTAGGCTCCTGCAGGCACACTGGGACAGAAAGCAGCACACACACTTAACTGAGGTGCCGTCAAGAGTAAAACTGGTAGAAACTTGGGCAGAACAGTTTACACTACTGGCTGTACAGTTTACAAGTGGCTGGAATACAGAGGAGGTCAAGAGAACGTGAGGCAATGAGTGTACAAAAAGGATCCCACAGAGGTCAAACAACTAAGATTTATAGAGATTGTCTTGCCCAAAGTAACACAAATTGAAAAATAATGTAGGCAATACTCAAATCTGGTCTTCCATTTTAAATACTCTTCTCTTTCCATTCCCCAAATATGAAAAAGGTAAATGTATAGAAAGCTGATTGTCTAGATATAACATCCATGAATAAAAATTCCTCCCTGGTGTATCTCCTGCTTGCCTGTTCAGTCTCACCTACCACCACTCTCTTCCTATGATCCAATTATACTACAATACTTGCATGTCTTCAAAGCAAGTAAGTGGCTGGCCCAAGTGCACAAGCTGGTAACCCCAGCCTGGGTAACTCCAAAGCCCATGTTCTTAGCAGTACCCTACACAGTATTTCTACTGCTTTCATTAAAGAAATCTAAGATTGCATCAGTCAGCCCACAACTTTATGTGCTTGCTGGCTAGCATGCATCTAAAAATAAGCATTGCTCCAGCTTCCCAGTTATTGGGTATAAGTGCACTGACCTAGGAGCCAGGAGCCCTGGGTTCTAGTCTGCCTCTAACTCCCACTGTGACTTGGACCTTCCTGCACTCCCTTGCTCTGGGCTTCAGTTTCCTAGGATTTTAAACTATTCAGTTGAAACAAATCCTCTCCAAGTTCCCTTCTAGCAGTAATGGTCTCTGCATTGAAGGCTATTATAAAAAGAGATCACAATTCTTCTTTCCATTTTCTCTTATCATTGATTTCCTTAGGAATAAGAGAGAAAAACTTCTGTCTGTGTTAAACAGAGAGACAGGATCAGATCAAGCTCCAAACTTTCGATTTACCCTGGACAGCCTCTCTGTGGGTTTGAAAGCAAAGACTGCCAGGATGAGGCCTGTAGAGTCAGGTTACCAGATCATTCCAAACTTGAAGTTCATAAACTTCTTTCCAAATATGGACAGGTGTCCTATGAAAGCACATCCTCAGAATCTTCCTGATATGTCTTTGATAACTAGAGAAACACCAGAGTCCTTTGTCTTGCACCAGTTAGATAAAGAATGGATACACCTGGAGTGGTTTAAAAGACGGGAAAGTTTAATAGGCAAGAAAGAAGAAAAAAGTCTCCCCATATAGACAGGGAGGCGAGTTCCAAACAGAGAAAAACCCCATGTGCGGCAGAAAAGTAGCTAGTTATACTGGGAGGCTGGAGGAGGCGGTGTCTGATTTGCATGGGGCCCAGGGGATTGGTTTGGCCAGGTGTATCACTCACATAGCCCATGAAAAACCTGGCCCTCCCACCCCAACCTTTTAATATGCAAATGCAGGTAGCCATGATGTCCTGCACATGTGGAGTCATCTGGAGGTGGCCATGACACCTGGCATATATGGTGACAAAGAGAAGAGGGTGAGAATCACTATGTTGGATGGACCCAGTTTCTAACTGCTGGCATTCACATATCAAAGCTTGTCAGCCTGGCTTTTCAAGACACTTTTCTATCAGAAAAGACATGTTTCAGGAGCTGATTCTTTTCAAAGGAAACACCTTTCTGAGGACTCCTTACCCTCTCTATCTCCCTAAAATAATTTCTTAGTAACTCCTGTATTATTCCCCCCTCAAGAGAAGTAAACCTAACTGCTGTTAGGGGGTGTTGGATGACAATTATTTCTGACTACTTCCTGCTGAAAAGGGGTGTCGTCTGGGGGGACAGCAGTTGGGCCTTCTCTTGAGGTTGATCTAAGGGTTCTTGGAAGAATGGCATGTCCATGTGTGGCTCTGCTCACAGCACCATTTGGGGTTTGATTGCTTCTAGGTGAAAAGAGTTAAGTTTTACAAGAAGGTTTAAAATATAGGGTCAGAATATGAGCATTAAGATTACCACTGTTAGTGGGGGTCCTATAGACTGTAACTGACAGTAGAGTTTGATACTTGTCAGTTACACCAATGGATTGTAATGCCGGCTTCCTTCCACTAGATGTCGTTGCACATTACTAGAAACATTAATATAAAAGTAACATTCCTTTTAGGATTAGTGACATTGGATTTGGGTGGCTAGAGTAACTTTAGTGTTAGCCTTGGCTAGATTTTTCCTGAAACTTCTTTTCATAGCCAGGGTGTGACATATTACCAAACTCAATAAGAAGTTCTAGCAAACTCGGTGATAGTAAAACTCTCATGCTTCTTTTTTGTTGGTGGCTATTATCCCTGCTATAAGGATAATAATTAAGCAAAATATTACAACAACGGAAACTCTGTCCAATATTTCGGTTAGAAGGTGCTACCATGTATAGCTTTACTACAAATAGTAGAGAGACTATAGCAATTCCTGCAAGTGTGGTGTGGTAGGTAATTTGCATCTAAAATTATACTTGCTAAGATATAGAATTTCCTTTTGGGGGGTCCAGGAAGTTTCTTCATTCTATTTCCCTCAACAAAGAAACCTCCAGGTTATGGGCACCCTACTCACTTTCATTACCTTGCAGAATTTACAGGATAATTGCCCAGAACTAGCATACTGATCCAGATTTCTATATTACCCATTCCTTTTTGTTTCTTCCAAGCTGCAGAAGTTCACCACTTGCTTCACAGGAATAAGCAGGGTTAGTCTAAAATGTAGGCAAAAAGCTTAAAAACAATTAATAAGACTAGGATTTAATGTATGCATAATTTCTCTCTCTAGTCCTCATTGTTGGTAAAAACAAGTTATGATAGGACTGTGTTGTTTGTACAATAAACTTTAGTCTTATACTTGGCCTGATTATTTTCATAAAGCATAGCAAGAATAATTATTTCTACATAGCCCTTTTGGGTTGGCTTTGATGGAACTCTCTTCCACAAGGAATCTCAGAAAAGACTTGTTAAAGCTGAGTCCAGCCATGCGTTTGTATCCTCAAATACCTGTGAGTTGGGTGATCCTTTTCTCTTGAGGTCCTAAGATAAACTTGGAGCTCCTGGACCTGTTAGAAAGTGACATTCTTTACTGACCACAGGTCAGGAACCCTTTGCAAGGACTGTGTAGATAAGATATGAGGCCAGTTCTCCCCCAAGGGGCTTTTACTGGCTCTGCCTGTCAGGCTTTAATTCCTTAAAGGGAAACACACCCTTCCAGTCAAAGCCTTGGTAAAATAACCAGTTTTTCCAATTGTGTCCTCTTGAAAAAGAAAAATGGATTCTTACTGCACTCATGCAAACAACTGTATTGTCATAGGTTAAGAGTACTTACAGAAAGTTTCCAAATTCTAGAGGAACCAGGCAGAGAGAAACAAACATGCTCCAAATTTTGTTTGCAGGAGTATATCTTACTTAATTATTAAGGGCCATAAATAGTTCAAAATAAGTTTCCTCAACTTTAAAAACAAAACAAGGATCAGCAATGTTTTAAGCAAAAGTCCAGAAGGTTGCTCTAACTTTCTGAGTGCAGTCCATTTAGTTAACTCTTGTTTTGCTTGATATTCATGAACATGCCAGTTCTTTGTGAGTCCTGTAGGTTTTTTCTTTATTCCAATGTTATAATCTTCAAAGCTATTGGAAACCTGCATTTGAGAACACCTGTTTAAGTCCTTAATATAGCTTCATTATAAACCATCTTTTGAGAAGGAACAAACCAAGACAAAAATTATCTGCAAATAACAAAATTTCCAGGGTAATTACACTCAAAAACATGACTGACAAAGAAGTTTAGTTATCTCCATAGCTTACAATAACTTTACCGTCAATTATGATTGATAGCATATATTCAGACAATGGAATTTTAGAAATCCCATACAATTAAAAAAAATATATTAGTAGTATTCACCAAAATATAACTTAAAGAAGATTGGACATTATTTTGGCAATCTCATGTGATTAAAAATGTTAAATAATTCAGTTCATCTCTTTTCTGAATATTGCAGGGGCCCTCTGAACCATCCAGAAATCCAGGCATCAGGAAAGACAATTTTGAAACTTGGAGTTTGATTTTGAGATGTCTGTTAAACGTTAGAGGTTTAAAACACTTGATGTTATGAAATAGAATTCCAAATTGCCACAAATTATTTATTTTGCCAAAATAATGATTTTTTAAAAACCCTTTTATTAGCCTTTACTATTATATGAAAATCCTGTTTAAAGCCAAATTTTACCCTGGCATTAGTTTATTAATGTTAACCCCAATTTGTTTAAATAAAACCTTATAGACAGTTCCATCTAATCTTAACCTATTTGACCATGTGGTGAAATCTTTACAAACTCTATAACCTCTTTTGCTAAAGGCAGATTACCATCTTAGAACAACATTTTTTGTGCTTTTATTTTAATGCTTAATTTATGAAAAGACCTTATAATACTCCTTTGAATTTAGAGTTTATATATTTTTTGTAAGATTAATTTTTACAATCTTTCCACAACTTACTTAAATGTTTAGCTTTATCTTATTAAATTTAAGATAATCCCTTATCCCTAGGCAAAATTTACATTTCCATGTTTCTTATAATCTTTTACTAAAAAACACATTTTACTGTTTTTACATGCCTTGCATGTAAAACTGTTTAACGATCTCAAATACATGCTGCACTCTTAACTCTTAGCAACTTTTACTTTTGGTGAAAAACCTGGCTAGTAAGCAATTTTAATTATGTACCAGCTTAAAAATTGAAGTCATGTGAACTAAAAAATATTTAATTTAAGTGCTTATTTTTCTTTAAGCCAATTAATTTGAGCTCTTTCTATATACATTACACATAACACATACATAGCACATATATAGCAAAACAAACTGAAGATTCAGCACTTGTAAGATTTTTAATCTGCCACTTTTTTAATTGGATTACTGGCTTCAGGGTGGAGCCCTTGGAGGAACAGGGGCAAGATAGTATGCAATTTTAGGGCCTAATAAGCAAGGACTGCTAAAGGCAAAGACAGATCCCTAAACTTAAGAACAGAGCCTTTGATTTTGAGACGGAACTATCTGCTTTTAATTCCTGGGGTTTCATGAGAAAAACAGAGGTTTTTTTCCCAAAACAGGGTCTGTGGCAGCTCCTGTTTTCCCATGGAGTCCCATGCTACCAGAAGTTATCTTAGGGCCTCTCATGCATGCATGCATTAAGAGTGACAAAACAAAAAACAGAGAAAAACAATTTAGTCAACTGAGACCAAAAAAAAACCTTTTTCCAGAAAAACAAGGTCCAAGAAGAGAAAAACATAAAGACCTTTTAAATATACCTATAACTTGAATATTCACTTTTAATTAAGCTGAGTGCTCTTTAAATCCCTTATTATTCAACTTTAGCCATGCCAAGCAGTTAAGAGTTTTCAGCTTTTGAACTTTATGAAAAGTAACCTCACAGGTGAAACCAACAAGCCTTAATTAGGTTATGACTTAACCATGAGTGTACAAGATGTTTTCAAAGGAGGTGATAGGCAGCTTTTGAAACCATCATTGCAAAATTGTGACTGAGATAATGAAAGACTTACAACTCAACCAACTCCATTTTGTTTCCAGCCCCCAAGCTGTCCTTGCCTATCCCTGGACACAGGCCAAACCAACTTTGGGAGGTTCCTGGTTTACAGTTTATAGTCTAAAACAAACACGATAACAGCCCTTTCTTAAGATATACTTCCCTCTTGCCTGGGGACTAGACCAAGAAACTAGCCACAAGATTAGAGACCATGACCGTGAGTCACACAGCCGGAGGCTACAAGATTCTGACCCTCCCTTAACTGCTCTCAAGATCAGTGCTTAAAATATTTTGTAAACCTGCCCTTGATGGATTAACTGGCACCACCCAGATCAATAAATGGCTTATCCGATTTTGTGGCCCTCATCCAGGAACTGACTTAGTACAAGAAGACAATCACCATTGCAAAATGATGGAGACTAAAACAAAGTATTGCCACATAGTTACAGGTCATGTTCCCAAAGATGTGAAATAAGATAGAGGTTTGTAGCCATGTTTGTTACTGACCATTTTGTTTGACTGGCTTCAACAGTAGGCTTATGGGGTCCTGGGCCTGCATTCTAATTTCAGGTATCCTTTATTTTGACAGAACCATACAGAAAGACATACAAAGCACACCAGATTAGCTACAGCTTAAGATCAACCTCACAAATCCTTTTTCATTAATTAAAACTTTACAGAGAATACAAACAATAATACTTATTATCCCTTTTACTGGTTTGCACAGGAAGAGAGAAGCCAAAAGCCCGACTGGTAAAAAATTTTTCCCCTTTTGCCAGCATGTCAGGCTTCTGGTTTCCCTTCCCCCTAGCTCAACCCTAAGCCAAGCATTTTAATGTTCGGAAAATTAACTTTTCTCAGGTTGGAAGAACATTATAAAAGAGACATTTTAAACTATGAAAGAATGAAAAACACCAAAGACCTGAGTTAAATTGTGGAAAGCTTCTACATACATATCAGGGACTTCAGAAAATTGGCCTAAGTCTCCCTTTATTTGCTTAAGGTCCTGTAATGAGAAGGGAACTTGAACCCTCATGGCACCATTCCCATCAGGCATTTCCTGCAGAGGTAAGAGTGAAGAGGGGAGAGTAGGTAATACTGGAGATGCTGGAGCTGATGGTATGATTGGAGGGGTACTGGAAGGGTTGGGACATTCAATAGCAGTCTCAAATTGCACCTCTGGAATCTGCTTTAGCTCTGTGGGCTTGCCTGCCATGGCTACTAAAAGAACTGAGTTGACTGTACAGAACTTGTAAAGGTCTGGGTTGTCTCGCAGGGCAAAGAAAGTCTGTACATAGGGGACCTCAGTCCATTTGCCCCTCCGTCTGCAGAAAAGATCTAACTGTTTGATAATGTTAAAAATCAAGGTTTCCCCCAGCCTTGGTAAGCCATGGTAAGAAGGCCATGCCCTTCTGCAATAGAATATGAGGTATTTTTTCTTCAAAAGCTCAGGGTCAAAAGAGTGCCAGTGCTTTAAAATACGCTCCACGGGAGTGTATGCTGAAGATAATCTGTTACCCATCTAGAAAGATAAGTGGGAGAAGGTGTCCCTTTAGTCTCCTTCCCTTCCATATGTGACCCAGGGTGGAGAAGAAAACAGTGGGAGCATCCCCTCAACTATTTTCCCTCTCTGGTTCCTGGGTCCCAGCACCGTGATAAATGTGCCACCCATGACTACAGGCATGACCCTCCAAGCCATGACACCAACGAACTAGACTTTTGAGGCCTAGACACGCTTACCCAAGTAGTCCTAGTTCTCTGCCTATTATTTCCCTTTGACCTCCTAGACTTATGTGACCTGTGTGCCTCCACCCAAAAAAATGGATCTTGGGAAAGACTATATAAAAGGCAAGGCTCCTTTAATGGAGAAAATTTGCTAGATTGCCTGCTATTATGGCCCATGCTAAAGCATCTACCCTTAGAAAAATGGTTCTGGTTAACTTCCAGACTTAAAATCCTCTTACTAATTAAGTACTCTCTTAATTGGAGACAGAATAGGTGCCTTAAAAGAACATAGGAACCAAATGGCTGTTTTTCTGCTGATGGGACAATATTAAGACTAAAATTTGGCTATGGAAAACATTTTACTCCTAACTGTTGAAGGCAGAAATCTCCCATTCACAGAAGCAGCATAAAGCCTAGTTTCCAGTAGAAAAGTGCAACGAGGAAAAGTTGGGAAACTACAATGTACTGCAGAGAACCAGCAATGTGTCTCATGAAGAGGATTTCTATTTCCACTAGGTGGAACTGTTGGGTTAGAAATACCATGTGCTTGCCAGACGAAGAAGAGAGGAGAGAGAGAGGAGACTGACAGAGAGGAGAGAGAGAGAGGAGAGAGAGAGAGAGAGAGATGTTTATACTGCCTGCCACATTTGCTGATCTTTCCTGACAGACCTGTTTCCCTGGACTGTAAAAATTCCTGAGACAGAGAGAGAGAGAAGGAAGAGAGAGGGAGACGTTTATACTGCCTGCCACATTTGCTGATCTTTCCTGACAGACCCGTTTCCCTGAACTGTAAAAATTCCTGCACATGGCATACACAGAGAGAATAGACATAGTGGCCACAGGTAGAAAAGAAATGAAAATTTGGTGACAGCATAGCTGGAAGAGAGTCTTCAGATTAGAAGACAGATTTGAGGCTGAGGTTTGCTCGATAGTCACTACTCCAGTGAATGTTATACCTTGGATTCCCAGCCAATGCACCAAAATGATATGGCTCCAGTTAATGGAGAAACACGAGGGTCCTTTGTCTTGTGCCAGTTAGATAAACAACATGTACACACATGGAGTGGTTTTTAAGGAGCAGAAAGTTTAATGGGCAAGAAAGAAGAAGAAAGTCTCCCCCTGTATAGGGGGCAGGGGGTGGGCTCCGAATGCAGAAAAACGCTGTGTGTGGTGGAAAAAGTAGTCACTTATATTGGGAGGCTGGAGGAGGCAGTGTCTGATTTGCATAGGGCCCAGGGGATTGGTTTGACAAGATGTGTCATTCAGTAGCCTGCGAAAAACCTGGCCCTCCCACTCTGGCCTTTTAACAGGCCAATGCAGGTCGCCATGATGTCATGCACACATGGAGTCATCTGGAGGTGGCCATGACACCTGGCACACATAGTGACAAGGAGAAGAGGGTGGGAATCACCTTGTTGGATGAACCCAGTTTCTAATTGCTGGGATTTGCATATCAAAGCTTGCTGGCCTGGCTTTTCAAGCTGCTTTTCTATTAGAAATGTTTCAGGAGCTGTTTCTTTTAAAAGCAAAAGTCTTACAAAGGATTCCTTACCCTCCCTATCTGCCTAAAATAATTTATTAATATTCCCTGTATTATTCCCATTATAAGAGTATGTTCCATAGACACATGAACTATCAGGGCACAGAGAGACCAAAGAGGTCATCATGCCTCATTAGCTCCAAGAGGGTGCATGACTCCCAAAAGCCCACCATGAACCATTCACTGAAATTAGAACCCCAATCCCCTGATGCAAGCTGGTGGTCTTTCTATAGCATCACATCTCTTTGAGGAACAAGATTATGGGAAAAAAGGCACCAACTCGACTGAGAATTTAAGATCTGGGTTTGAGTACCAGTTCTCAAAAGTTCTGCTTTCCAATTACTTTTCCTTCATTAAGTGCTGAAAGCGAAGACTACATAAAAAAGTTGTGTGAAAGTGCCTCATAACCAAATCTAACACATAGTGGGTGTTTAATAATAAATGCTTTTTGAATGTGAATCCCTCAGGGGAGTAAGATTTGGCTAAGGTAATCCATGTGAACATGTTATATAAAAGTGTAGTGTGATACAGAAATGGAAAGAATTGTTATATTTTTCAATAGTAAAACAAAGATTTTTTTAGATAGGATTGCACTGGATGAGAGAAGTTATTACTTTCCATCTCATGGACAAGTTGTGGCAGTACTTATGTTCTTAAACTACCAATGCCTACACTTCTGCATCCAAACTCTGAACCCTGGACTTAAGCATTTATCTTGACTTGAAAATAAATCCATTCTATCTGGACCAACAGGAAAGACACAGCATATAGCAAATACACTGAAATAAATAGCTTAAATGTCGGTTATCACTTGCCGAAAATAGCCAACCAAGTCAGCCTATCTCCAGAAATAATTCAAAATGCCCTTGAAATAAGAAAATTCTGCTTAAAATACCAAAATATTTTATAGAAACCAAACCAAAACACATTGATGCAATGATAAAATCTTACTGCCTTGAATCTTCCGTGAAAATACCTATTAACATCCCATAAAGCCTTGAGGTGGAACAGACAGAAGAACTAACACTACTGGTGCCCGAATGCCAAGCACTCTACTAGATATTTGACATATACTGTCTCATTTATTTCCTCCCTTAATCCTGTTATTATCCCCATTTCAGAGAGGTGGGCAAATTTCCCCTCCCTTTCATCCAGTTTGTAAATAATGGAGCTAGAGTCAAATCCAGGTCTATTTTTTTCCACTGCATACAATCAACTCAATAGAAGACACACAATCTCACATACACCACAAGATACACCTTTCTAATGAGTTAGGCACAAAAGCCAAAGCAGAGATTTAAACACTTGGAAGACACTTAGGGAATTTGAGAGCCAATTTTGGAGCATTCGATTTTTGCTTCTTTCTCTACAGTAAAAAGATAATAACACCTTTTGATATGGTTTGGCTCTGTGTCCCCACCCAAATCTCCTCTCCAATTGCAATCCCTGTGTGTGGAGGGAGGGACCTGGTGGGGGGTGATTGGATCATGAGGGTGAATTTCTCCCTTGCTATTCTCATGATAAATGAGTTCTCATAAGATGTGATCGTTTGATAAGTGTCTGGAGCTTCCCCCTTCTCTCTCTCTCTCTCTCCCTCTTTCTCCTGCCGCAATGTAAGACATGTCTTGCTTCCCCTCCACCTTCCACCATGATTGTAAGTTTCCTGAGACCTCCCAGCCATGCAGAACTGTGAGTCAATTAAACTTCTTTTCTTTATAAATTACCCAATCTCTAGGTAATATCTTTATAGCAGTATGAGAATGAACTAATACATCTTGGTACATGAAGAATTTTACAAAATGTTTTTAATAAACAGCATAGCTAAGATTTAAATCCAAGTTTTCTGACTCCAAGTCTAGCCCTCTTCCCAAGCAAAGACTGACTAAAGGGACTCTGAACCAAACTTTGGATGTCTGAAGGAAGACAACATAGTATTTTTGTTTATTTCTTTCTTTCTTTATTTATTTTTGAGACAGAGTCTCACTCTGTCACCCAAACTGGAGTATAGTGGCATGATCTCTGCTCACTGCAACCTCTGCCTCCTAGGTTCAAGCAATTCTCCTGCCTCAGCTTCCAGAGTAGCTGGGACTACAGGCACACACCACCATATCTGGCTAATTTTTGTATTTTCAGTAGAGATGGGGTTTCACCATGATGGCCAGGTTGGTCTTGAACTCCTGACTGCATGTGATCTGCTCACCTCAGCCTCCCAAAGTGCTGGGATTACAAGCATGAGCCACTGTGCCCTGCCTAACAGAGTATTTTTGTAGTCTGGGCCATTATAACAAAATATCATAGAGTGGTTAGCTTATAAACAAAGGAAATTTATTTCTTATAGTTCTGGGGATTAGAAAGTCCCAGGCCAAGGCACCAGCAATTTGCTGTCTGATGAGAGCCATCTCTAGTTTCATAGACAGCAAAGCTTTCTCACTTTATTCTCATATGGTTGAAGGGCCTAGCTAGCTCTCTGGCAAATCTTTTATAAGGGTATTAATCCCAGTCATGAGGACTTCTCCCTCATGACCTAATTACCTCCCAAAGGCCTCCTAACACCATCTCCTTGGGCATCAGGATTTCAACATCTGAATTTTGATAGGACACAAACATTCAGACAATAGTATCTCTGAAAAAAGAAACCTCCTTATTTACTGAGTAAACTCCCACTGAATAAAACAATTCCAACGGTATCATCTCAGGAATGTAGGTATCATAGATCGATGTCTTGATAAGAAAATTAACAAGCAAGGAATAGTGATCAATTGTTTTCTAATTTCCCATCTATAAAATATATATTAGCTACTTGATAAAATCACCTAAGGCCATAAAGAGGAGCAAAAAAGGAACCATATTTATTGAGTCATAAAAGGCTTTTTTGAATCTAGTAGTATCACTCTGAGAATTGTTATAGGAAGAGGGGAAATGCCTAAAGGAAAAGCTACATATACAAAGACATTCATTACAATGCCATTTAAACAGTGAAACATTGAAAATAACCTACAAATCCAACAATAGGGGAATTGTTAAATGAATAGTGGTATATCAACCAGATGGTATGTTACGTAATTTGTAAAATATAATATTTCTAAACACTAGATAAAGATAAAAAGTTCACAGTATACTAAATTTAAAAAGAAAAATGTCTATGCCATGCAAAAATACCATATGCATATAAGCAAAGTGTGGAAGGGAGCATTAAAATAACAGCTATTGATTTGTAAGGGTGACGGGATTATAGGTGGGTTTTTCTATTCATTTTTTAAATTTCCAGTACATTTTTTATAATATAACTTATTTTAAGTAGAGCTTGGCATTACTCTAAACTGACTGTCTTTTATCCAAACAACAGCAAAAGACAAGACATTTACAAACTCTGGGAAATCAGTATTTTTTTATCCATTGTGTGAAAGTTCTTATAATTGATCTTGTTATTCAATTCAATGTCTCCCACATTTACAGATCTCTTTTGTTTCAAGGTAATGTAGATAAATGAGGCTCATGTTAGACTATTGACATTATCTTGGCACCTGTGCACATCAGCACTTTGGATGTTTGATTAACACATAAGTTGGGCTTGAGGACATTAGGAACTTGGTGTTAAGAAGTCATCTCTCCTTTCTAATTTCCGTGGCAGCATAGAAAGAGCACTGGGCTCAGAATTGAGAGACTGGAATCTATTCAGTCCTGGTTCTATAACACACCAGTTGTATGAATCACTTAGCATCTGTGAGCTTTGTTGCTTATCCTTGACAGAATACAGAGGGATCTCAGCCTCACTCACCTTACAGGGCTATGGTGAGGCATAGATTCACTGAGAGGTAAATATGTGCTATACAGAGCTTTAGGGTGGGACACCCAAGACAGAAATAGCTTTTCAGATGTTTGAAAAATAATATAAACTACCACTAACTTAATACTGTCTATGTGCCAGGCACTGTGATTAGTACTTTACATGCATAATCCACTTACTTTTAAAAGATGTGTATTAAGCATCCTATGTAACAAATGCTGGTGCATGCTAAGTACATGGATCATATCAGCAGAGAAAACAATTCCCTGCCCTTGTGGAGCCGACATTCTTCCGGGGCAAGACAATGAAAAGCAAACATAATTACAGTGTGTAAGAAAATTATGGGGAAAAAATAAAAGTAGAGTAAAGGAAGTTCTGAGGACAGGAATGGGACAGGAAAAATTTTAAATAGGGTGGTCTGGGGGAGCAAAGTCTTAGAGGAGAAAGGAATTGGTCTTGCAGATATCTGGGGGAAGAACGCCTCAGGCAGAGGAAATGAGTCCAAGGCAAACAACTAAAAGTTGGAGTTTTCTTGAAATGTTTGTCAAAAACTTGGACACAGGAAGGGGAACATCACACACCAGGGCCTGTTGTGGGGTGGGGGGACGGGGGAGGGATAGCATAAGGAGATATACCTAATGTAAATGATGAGTTAATGGATGCAGCACACCAACATGACATATGTATACATATGTAACACACCTGCATGTTGTGCACATGTACCCTAGAACTTAAAGTATAATAAAAAAAATTTTTTTTAAATTGATGATGTTTTTGTGTCTGGAATAGGGTGAAGAAGAAAGAGAGTAGACCAGGCGCAGTGGCTCATGCCTGTAATCCCAGCACTTTGGGAGGCCGAGGCGGTGGATCACGAGGTCAGGAGATCAAGACCACCCTGGCTGACATGGTGAAACCCAGTCTCTGCCAAAAATAAAAAAAAAAATTAGCCGGGTGTGGTGGCGGGTGCCTATAGTCCCAGCTACTCAGGAGGCTGAGGCAGGAGAATGGCATGAACCTAGAAGGAGGAGCTTGCAGTGAGCCAAGATCGCACCACTGCACTCCAGCCTGGGCAACAGAGCAAGACTCCATCTCAAAAAAAAAAAAAAAAAAAAGAAGAGAGAATAATCAGGAATGAGGTCAGAGATATAACAGGAAATCTCATTGTACAGGAGTTTGTAAACACCATATTGGTTTTTATTCTGAGAAAAATGGGGAGCTGTTGGAGAGTTTGATCACAGAGGTGACATGATCTCACCTGCTTTTTAATACAATCACTCTGGTTAATGTGTTGAGAACAAACCATGGTGGGGCAAGGGTAGAAGCAGGGAAATCAGTTTGGAAGCCATGACAAAAATAACAACAATGGCTTGAACCAAGAGGGCAGCAGAGGAGTTGTAAGAAGTGGTTGGATTCTGTGTTTATTTTGAAAGTAAAGTCAACAGAATTTGCCAATGGGTTAAATGTGGGACATAGGGAAAAAGAGGAGTCAAAGATGATTGTAAGACTTCTGGCCAGAGAAGGTGGAAAGATAGAGTTGCTGTCACTTGATGTGAGAAAGACTGAGAACAGAATTGTCTGTCTTGATAATCCTCACCATAAGCCTATGAAACAGGTAATGTTATCGCATTTCACAGACGAGGAAACTGTTGCTTGCACGGTTAAGTGACTTATCCAAAGGCACACCTTTTCAGATATTGAGCCAGGATGTAAGCCCTGGTCTATCTGACACCAAAGTCTAAGCACTTAAACACTGCACATTGCTGATCTATAAAGTGAAAGTCAGGAGCAGTCAAGTTTTCCTATTAGTGGCCCTATGATCAAAATTTCATATATGTGTAGGCATATGAATATTTTGCACCTTCATGGTACCCATTTCATGATGTAACTCTCAGGATTATACATGAGTCATGTTCAGCTTCAAATACTGTATAATGACTAATGGATCTCAACATGCTGGCCTGACACCTGGCCATAGTTGTTATACAGCTAGTTCCCATCAGGATCATCTAGGGTGCCTTTTTAAAATGTAGATTCTAAGCCACACCCCTCACCTACAGAAATAGAATCTCCTCAGGTGGATTCAGGAATCTGTATTTTTAGAATTGATTCAGACAGATTTAAACAACTAGTGATTGCAAACTTCTGAATTAAGCAAAAACAGTAGAAAACAGGTGGTTGGGGCCTCTTGGCCAGCTGGGCTAGACATTCTAGATACACTTAAAGAGTGTCACTACTCAAAGTATGTCCCCTGAGTGGTGGCAGCAGCAGCACCTGGGAGCTTGTTAGAAATGCTGAATCTCAAGCCCCACCCCAGACCTACTGGATCTGGACCTGCATTTTAGCAAGGACTCCAGCTGCTTTGTAGGGACATTGAAGATTGAAAAGCACTAGAACATGCTTAACAACAAATCACAAGGGGATCCAACCCTGGGGTCTGGTGGGTTGCAAATTGCTCATTGGCCATTTGTTAGACAGTTGACACATATGTACAACTCAGTTGGTACTAGACCGGGTGCTTATATACATTATCTTATTTAATCATCCTAAAAACCCTACATGGTACCTGTTATCCTCATTTTGTAGGTGAGAAATCCAAGGCTCAAAGAGTTATAGTAATTCACCAAAGGCCATTCAGCGTTTAATAATCAGAGCTGGGATTTGAACCTGAAATTGTCTCTCCAAAGCACACGCTCATTCCACTGCAGCATATTGCTTAAAATGAAGAGCAAATCAAAGGCGCAGCCAAATTTAGGAAAACTCATATGGGCAATCAGGTGAAAAATGGAGTTTGCTGTCCAAGAATATCTGTAGTGGGATTCAGAACAACATGTCACTGAATCAGGTTTGTTCCTCCAAGCCTTAATCACATTAGATACCTGCCATTACATTTTTACAAGACAGCAGGTTCGGCTACTCTCTACTGCACACATAGTGTGGCATCTGGCATCTGACTGGCTCTTGGGATGGCGTAGCCTGTGTTCTACATTAGGTGGGAGGCACCCTGTGCTATTTGTAGCAGTTACAACTCTGTAATGAGTAAAATATTCCCTTGGAGTAAACTGTTCACCCATGTGCAGTAAACAGAACCAGAGCAGCTGCTGCAGGGTATGCCAAGCAGTGCCATTTATGTACCATCAGATTCCCTAGAATTTCGCAGGTAGCAATAATAATCACAGCAAACTTTTGTAAAGTGCCTTGGGGTCTGCAAAGAACATTGACATTTGTTGTTTTATTTGATCTTTACAGAAGCCCCAAGAGTGAGATATTTTACTGATGAGAAAACAGATTCAGAAAGATTGATGGTTTATCCAAGACCACACAGCTAGCAAGTGGCCAAGCATGTACCCAAACCCAAAATCTGATTTTTAAATCCTGTGTTGTATAGCCCAAGACAGTGAAAATGAAATGATTTAAGAGTTGAGCTCCAGGCCGGGCGTGGTGGCTGATGCCTGTAATCTCAGCACTTTGGGGAGCCGAGGCGGGCATATCACGAGGTCAGGAGATCGAGACCATCCTAGCTAACACAGTGAAACCCTGTCTCTACTAAAAATACAAAAAATTAGCCAGGTGTGGTGGCGGACACCTGTAGTCCTAGCTACTCGGGAGGCTGAGACTGGAGAATGGCATGAACCTGGGAAGCAGAGCTTGCAGTGAGCCAAGATTGTGCCACTGCTCTCCAGCCTGGGTGACAGAGTGAGACTCCATCTCAAAAAACAAAACAAAACAAAAAGTGGAGCTCCAAAGCTGTAAGAATCAGGGATAATTTGTGGCCCAATGGAGGGAATTTAGTACTTCTGAACCAGAATATGCATATGATTTTTTGAGAGAAGACAAACCATTGGTTTCCAATGGCCAGCGACAACCCTTTCCTCCTCATTCCTTGAAGTCTTTACAATAAACTAGTTCAACTAGAAAGAAGAATAATAAAGTTTCCACTGACAACAAAGTTGGTTCACAAATCCCCTAACTAAACTTAGAAGGATTCTCAGGGTTATTTCTTCAACCAAAAGCTTCTTTGTTACATAGAAAACCAGGTTTCTCCCTCCCCCAGTCCTCTGGCTTTACCTATAAATGTGTAAAGCAGTTAACAACGTCTTTCTACCGGGGCACTTTTTACTGCACTATTCAGCTCTGCAGCCCAAACACATCTCACTGTACAACTGTACAGGCTCCATGGTACTCCTATGCTTTTACGTCATTCTCAGCAAATCTTTTCATAGTTAACACCATATGCCATTAGCAGTGTGAGTTACCATGCACTATGTGAAAGTGGCATTCACTCATGAATGAAAGAGTGGTGTGGGTTCACTCATTCCAGTCTGTTTTGTGCTGCCATTACAGAATACCTGAGACTGGATAATTTATCAAAAACAAAAATTGACTTTCTCACAGTTCTAGAGGCTGGGAAGCCCAGGATCAAGGCACTGGCATCTTGTGAGGGCCTTCTTGTTGTGTCTTCACATTGCAGAAGGGACAGATGTGTTAAAGAGGGATGAATGCTGTATCCTTTCATGGCAGAAGAGCAGAAGAGAGCAAACCCGTTCCTGTAAAGCCTTTTTATAACAGCATGAATCCATTCATGACAGCCCTCATGATCTAAATACCTCCCATTATGTGCCACCTCCCAAGACAGTTGGAGATTCAGTGCCCAACACATGAATTTGGGGAAACATATAAAGGCCATAGCATGTGGCATATCTAACAGGGGCCTGAAGAAAACATCAGCAGGAGCAAGTGTATGAGTGCACAAAACTAGAACTGGACTGCCTCCAGGGTGGCTGTCATATGTCTCCAAGCCAGAGAAATCTTTAGATGTTTGAATGGTTAGTTTGCATTAAAGGGTATGCCACCAGCACTGTCAAATGAACTTGAATGGCCTGTTATGGGGGGACTATCAAATGATTGCCACTACAAAATGAGTTCTTTGGGTTGACTAGAGATAAAAAGGAAAGGCTTACTGTATTGAACTGGATACTTGGTGGAATTGTGTATACATACCCAATCAAGGAGAGTTCCCAGAAGCCGTGGAGATAACTGGAAATGCAAGGCTGCAGTCACTCAAAGGTAGCTTGCTCTCCTGGCATGGTTACGCAAGAAATGAGGACATCAGGAAAGAACTTCAGGCAATATGCTTTGGTCCAAAGAATGTTGAATGACTGGGCAAGCCCCTCCAATTGGGCAAGTGGATCATGGCCTTGAATTTGCTCTTGTGTAGTAAAGGGATAAAGAGCCTGTTTCATCCTCAAAGAAGGATAATAGACCTATCTCCACTGGTCATTCAGGGAGTAAATAACTTCTTTCATTCTCACTGTGGTTGTTTTGGTCTGCCTGTGCTGCTATAACAAAATCTAAGACTGGGTAATTTTTAAAGAATAGAAATATATTTCTCACAGTTCTGGAAGCTGGAAAGTTCAAGATTAAGTCTCTGGCAGGTACTGTGTCTTATAATAGCCTTGTCTCTGCTTCCAAAGGTGCTTTTAACGCTGAGTTTTCACACAGTAGAAGAGACAAAAGGGACAAAAGGGACCTAGCCAGTTCCCTCCAGCCCTTTTATTAGGTTGCTAATCCCATTTACGAGGGCTTTGTCCTCATGAATTAATCATCTCCTAAAGTTTCTACCTCTTAAGACTATCACATTGGCCATTAAGTTTCAACATACGAATTTAGGGAAGGGGGCACATTTGGACCATAGCAATCAACAAAGAGCCCCAAAAGAGTTCTTCTTGATAGTCCTAGACAGTGGCTTGAAATTCAAACTCATCACTATGTTTGATATACAACTCCTTACCAAACCCAGCCACAGGAAGCCTCATTAACACCCACCTGCTAAGCACTGCCATAGAATCTGCTGGAGGCAATGGAGAAAATGTTGTAAGCCCCCAAGGGCAGAGAATAGATAGGCCCTTTATAACCTATTAATACATCCACATACCTCTTCCCATACTGTCTCACTCCTCTCCAACATGTACCTTCTTCAGAGTGTTCATGTCCTCTGAGCTTGTCCTACACATTTCACACCTTGCTGCAGTGACTTCCTCACCTTGAAATGCTCTCCGTCCTCACTTCTGCCTACTTAAACCCTACCTATCCTACAAAGTCTAGCTCAAGCCCATCTCTTGCCCTCACCCCTGCCAATTAGGAAGATCATTCCCTGGCTATAAAATTAGAATAATTGAATTTGCTTTACCTACTTCAAAGCACAGTTTTCCTTTTTTAAATATTCACTGAGCACATACTATGTGCCAGGCCTCCTGTCAGGGACTAAAAATATCACCCTAAATACTTACTGTGCCCTCAAGGAGCTTATGTTGGTCATAATCCAATAAGATGAGGAACGCATCTTACAAAAAAGGAAACAGATGTTTATAAATGTTAAGTTGCCTATTCAGGTTCACACAGCTAGTTAACAGGATAACCAAACTTCGAATGCCTCTTTCTTTTTCTAAACAAAATGCTTCCCATAGCCTAAATTTTCAGCTTTTCCTCATCTACCTTCCAGCAGTATGGGGCTCATAGGCTCCTGCCTTTACTTTAGACTTTACTGTAGCTTTATATTTCAGTATACAATCTGATTTGGGCAATAGGCTGGGTGGTGTGGCCAAAATTAGCTAAGTAATAAAGGAACAAAATGGCAGGCACTCAACAAGTGCTGGCCATATTGAATTAAATCAAATGGTTTCAATAATTTGGTTTCAGGGGACTTGGAAAGGCAAATTCAAAGAGCTGGACCGCTTCAAGTCTCCAGCTGTATCTAATCAGTTCAATTCAATTTAATTCAATTCAGTAAGCCTTTATTGGCCATCTATGATGGCAGGGCACTGTGCTAGGATGGATGATACAAGTATGAACCTGAAGGACTAAAGAATATTTAGGTAGAACTAATCTTAAGTAAAAGTAGCTGCTTCCATACCTGGTGGTTAGATACTGCCTGGTTACATGAATGAATGAATGAATGAATGAAATGAATAAATAAATAAGTATTTATGTTCCAATTACTACATTTGCTTTTTTGTTTGTTTGTTTTGGAGACAGTCTCAGTCTGTCACCCAGGCTGGAGTGCAGTGGCATGATCCTGGCTCACTTCCACCTCTGCCTCCCAGGTTCAAGCAATTCTCGGGCCTCAGCCTCCTAAGCAGCTGGGATTACAGGCATGAACCACCATTCCCTAGCTAATTTTTTGTATGTTTAGTAGAGATGGGGTTTCACCATGTTGTCCAGGCTCATCTCGATCTCCTGACCTCAAGTGATTCACCCGCCTTGGCCTCCCAAAGTGCTGGAATTACAGGCGTGAGCCACCACGCCTGGCCTTCATTTGCATTTTTAAAAGAACAAGTGTTCTGATCACATAGATTTTTATTTGAATTCTGGCTGCCACTTACCACTGAGTGTGACCTTGAGCAAGTTGTGTAACCCCTCTGAGTCTGTTTCCTAATCTATAACAAGCTGATAATACTGCCTACGCCTCTTTTACAAAGAGTCTCTCAAACACTTTAAAGAACCAAAGTTTTGAGAAAGTAAGGGAAAGGTTCGTGCTAGCTGCAGAATTAAATGACAGATTTTAAACCTCTACTTACCCCTTCTTTCCAGGTCTTTGAGATCTGGTCCTGGGATCTTGGACTGGGACAGAATACTGTCTCCAAAGCTAACTTGCTTTGTGACTTTGGTCAAATCCTTTCATCTCTCTAAGGCTTAGTTTTTCATCTCTAAAATGGGGAAAGTAATAGTAGCTAACTCACAGAATTATTGTGAGGACTAAATAAGATAATATGGGGAAAGCTCCCCTCTCAGTGCCCAGCACAGAGTAGGCACTCAATGAATGATACTTCCCTTCTCTCATACTGTCTCCTCTTTGCTGCTCAACCCTAACACAGTAGTCTCTTAGTTTAAATTCACTCTGGCCTTTCCAGTAGGACCTTCCAATCCACATTTAGTAAATGCTCCTGTCTGCACCACAGCAAAAGCAGTGGCAGAAGGCTCTCCCTGCAACTTGAAGTCCACCACCTTTTATAACTGGAGGTGCAACCACCCAATAGCACAGGAGCCCCATCCTGGGCCACCTAATTGCCAGGGAGACAGATCCTGTACCAGCTGCAGGCCGTAAAAGAAGAGGGACTACCCAGGGCCCTCTTTAACTCAAAGAGAACTAACACAGCTGTGCCCCGCCTGGCGGAGTTCAGAGTAAACACACAGGCAAACTCCATCTGCTGGGAGAGGGTGAATCTACAGCCAGGTCCCCAGAGGCGTCTGTGGGCTCCGGATGGATGCTGAGAGGGAAGGTTGACTCCATTGCTGAGCTCACAGTGCCACCTGATGGGAACTGTGTGCCAACACAGCTACTCTAATCCCAGCACCAAAACCATAATAGTCTGGGGTTGGCGGGGGGAGCATTACCCCTTTTTTAAAATTATTCAAGAATATATTCCAGTCAGATTTACCCCACTGGTGAGTTGGAATTTGGGAAGTACAGGGCAAAAGCTTTGCGGTGCAGACCTGAATTTAAATCCTAGAGTTTAAAACCTACTGACATTAGCCGGGCGTGGTGGCGGGCGCCTGCAGTCCCAGCTGCTCGGGAGGCTGAGGCAGGAGAATGGCGGGTGAACCCAGGAGGCGGAGCTTGCAGTGAGCCGAGATCGCGCCACTGCACTCCAGCCTGGGCGACAGAGCGAGACTCCGTCTCTAAAAAAATAATAATAATAAAATAAAACCTACTGACCCGGGTAGCCTAGGGCAAGTTACTACTTACACCTTCAGAATGGAGATAACTGTACTGATCTGGCAAGGTCTGGGAGAAAATTAAATCAGTGACTGTATATAGAACATCCGAAACTCAGCAAATATTTGTTCGCTTCTTCCCTGACCAGCATGAACTATCAGTGTGAGCTCTTTGTGTAGATAGACTTCTGACTCAAAGCAAAGATGGCAATGTTGAAATTAGTCGGTGGGTCCCAATTTTCATAAAGCTTTTCAAGTGTTAAAAGAACATCTTCCATTACTGTCTTCATAATACGCCATCCGCTCAGAGGTCCCAGAGATCCAAGTTAAGAACCACTTATTAAGACCCTTTTCGTGCCTTCTAGCTCACTGTGACACACCACACAAGAATTCATGTAGCTCATAAGAGAGGGCTTAAGTGTCAAGGTTTCAGCATAATGATTTTGTGAAGACAAAGATAATTTTAAAAAGTGGTGCAGACACAGCCCTGGAAACTGCCCCCAGGCACTGGGTGCTGGGTGAGCCCATCGTGACAATGGGTTGAAAACAACCCAAGAGGGAGAAGGATCTGAAATCACAGTGGAGTTTTGGTATCAATACACAGCGTGAAGGCTAGAAGGAAACTTCAACATCAACTCTCCCAAATCCTTCATTTTACACAGGAGTAAACTAAAGCCCAGAGAGGATAGAGCTTTTCAAAGATCACATTGAAATTAGTGGCAGAGCTAGAGACAATAACTAGATCTCCCAAGAGAGTGAAACCTTTTAATACATAAAAAAAGAAGACATTTCAAGTCAACAGGGAAAAGACGAACTTAATAAATAGCGTTGGAATTACGGCTGGCCACTTTACAAAAAGAAATTAAGCTAGATCCCTACCTCACTTTCTGTGCCAAAATAAACTCCAGATAAATTAAAAGGTGTAACTACTAATTGTTTAATGATTATTAATTTTATTTTTAATAATTATTAGTTTTATTGTTAATCATTATTAATTTTACTTTTAAGGAAAGATGTAGAGTAACAGTATAGTGTATACATTTTTTCAAAGTATGTATGCCAAAAATTTAAATTTTTTTCTTTGAAAAAATATGAGAAATTGGTGATAGGTAAACCTCCTGAGAGAGGGATAGGAGAATACTGTGTGGGTGAGAAAGAGACATCGTTTAATATTTACATTCTATATTGTTTACTTTTTAAAATCTTATGCATGTATAATATTTTCTTAATTGTGTTAACCTCTGCTAACATAGAGATTCTCTGGGTGTTAGTCGGGTTTTGTTTGTTTGTTTTCTTCCTTATTCTTTTCTGTTTTAAACAAATAAATATTATTTCAGGAATTTTTTTTAATTTGCTTAAAAAAACTAAAGAAATAAAATCACAGAAATACAAGAAAAGAATGGGTTAATAATTTTATAGTATTGGAGTGGAAAACACCTTTCTAAGCATGGTATAAACCCCGGAAGTCCTAAAGGAAATGACCGATAAATCTGACCACACAAAATGTTTACACTCCCACACAAGAAAACAAGTTAAAAGACACGAAGGACTTAGGGGAATATTGGCTATACATCTGCTAGACAAAGGGCTAATTTTCTTGCTTATCAAATGAGCTTTTCTAAATCATAAGGAAAAGCCATCCCACCCAATAGAAATGCTAATGTCTCATACATAGATTTTAATATGTTTGATTACGTTCACAATTGAGAAAACACAAATTAAATAAAAATTGGGATAGCACTTTACATCCCTATCGGTTTGGCAAAATATTTAAAGTTTAATAAAATTCACTGTTGTCAAAGATAAGGGGAAATAGGCACTTGCATACACTGTGGGAGTAAAAATTGGTCCAAGTTTTAAAAGAAGAATTTGGGAACATCTACTCCCCCAATTCAAAGTGCAAATACCAGCATCTTTTTTGTTTTTATATATACATACTGCTATGGTCTAAATGTGTTCCCCAAAATTCATATGTTGAAACTTAATCACCATTGTGATAGTATTAACAGGTAAAGCCTTTAGGAAGTGATTAAGTCATGAGAGCAGAGCCCTTGTGATGAGATTAGTCCCTTTATAAAAGGGCTTGGGGGGAATAGGTTTACTCTCTCCTGTCCTTCTACCATATGAAGACGCAGCTTTCAAGGTGACATCTTGGAAGCAGAGACCGGGGCCCTCACTAGACACCAAACCTGCTGGTGCCTTGATCCTGTAATTCCTAGCCTCTAGAACTGTCAGGGAAATAAATTTCTGTTTTTACCAAATGACCTAGTCACAGGTATGTTGTTACAGTGTTATAGAAACACAAACGAGCTAAGACACATGGTCTCATGTGGAGGTCCAGAATCTCTTTCCTGAAGCCCTGACCCAACTTTCTAAAAGACCAAAGGCTCCACAGTCAGAAGGTGAGGGTGGGCGCCAGCCCTGCTCACAGCTTCCAGCAAAAAGAGAAAATGGGATGTGTCTGTTCCTCCAGTGCTTCTCATTCACTACAGCTCCAGTCACTGTTGAAGGCTAGTTCTGAAGTGTTCCTCAGATGAATCTTGCCCCACTGCTCCTGTTGCCCTTATGATCCCTATTTCAGTCGTTGGCATTCTTCGAGAGCATGAAATGTCCATATCCAATAGTCAGCACAATGAAGAGGGCTTCTCATCACACTGGGTCTTTGAGGTCAAAACTTACATTTCTTCACACAGCCACTTCACTTCCATACACAGGTCTGCAGGCTGCTTCACAGTGGCAGAGGTGCAGGCCCAGAGTCTGCCCTTCACAGGCTGGGAGTGGTGGGGTGGTGGGGCTTCTGGTACTTGTGGAAACATGACCCAGGAAGGCTCAGAGGTAGGGAAGGCAGTGTCCCAAGTGTGGTAATAGACCCGGTCCCTACCAGAGTGGCTGGTGTGGGACCCTTTCCAGTGACCTGTGGTTCTTTGAAAATCTGTGAGTGTTACAGCCAAACCAGAGGCGTTCATCCTACTATCACAGACTCTGCTGTTCTCTCAGCTCTCTCAGAGCTACTTCCCCAGAGAGCAAGAGTGTTGTAAGAGGGCTGGGTTCCGGAAATTCATTAGGCCATAGATAAGATAGACAAGGCCATCAACATCCCCCTCAAAACCTCTCCTTAACTCTGAATCTCAGGGAGAAAATGAGTGCAGGAAGGAAAGGTGGGAGAGGTAGAACTCCCTGCCTCCAGATGAGCTTCTTACATCCATTGGCCTAACCCCTCCCCTGAACTTCCCAGTGACTCCATTACACCTTTTATCCAGGATAGGATCACAGCCTGGTACACATGTGCAGATTTAAGATGTGTCCCTCAAGATGTGCCTGTTCAGGGTAGTATCAGTTGGCAGCTGCTTCCACTGAAGAAGAAAAAAATAGATACCCTATAGTAGGGCTCCCTTATACCAGCGATGTGATTTGTACTTGAACAAGTGCACAAAGATAGCCATTGTAGCGTTGTTTGTAAGAGTGAAAAATGGAAACAACCTAAGTATCCATAAATATGAGACTGATTAAATAAATTACAGTATATGCATCCCATACAGTGCCTTGCAGCATTAAAAGCAATGAGGTAAATTTATGTTTACTGATGTGGAAAGATGTGTAAGATTCTTTAGTGTGTGAGAAAAAGCACACTGCAAAGCACTATTAAAATATGTTCCTTTATCATTTTAAGAGATTATCTATATTTTTTATTTTGACTGCCTTGTGTTATCCTAGAAAAGAGATTATCTATAAAAGTAACAAAGACTATATGCCAGGCGCTGTAAATCCTTTATACATAACTCATCTAATCCTCATAACAACCCTGTGGGGTAGGTGTTCACTTTACATATAGAAAAACCATGGTGTAGGGAGGTTATGTAACTAGGGTAAGCTCATAAAGCTATAATAGCAGAGACTAAGAGTTATCATTGGAAACCAGGCAGGCTGGCTCCAGATCCTTGCATCTAAGCATCACACTGTTCTGCGTTTTTCTGTGCAGGTGTGTATGCCTACATCTGTCTGGAAAGATACCCAAGAAAACTCTTAATACTAGTTACCTCCAAGAAACTGAAGGAATGAATGCAAAGAAAACGTTTACCTTCTCACTGTATGGCTTTCTGTACTACTTGACTATTTTTATAATGAGCATACATTACCTTTACAATACACATTTTGTGTGTGTGTGTGTGTGTGTGTGTGTGTGCGCTTAGAGTGAGTCAGTAGACTTGGACTGAGGCAATCATCCACCTTAGGCCTAATCTCACCGATACTCCCTACACTCATATGCTAAAATTCTACTCAGGTTTTATTCATTCATCCATTAACATTTAAGCCCCACTGGGTACCAGGCATGGTCATTGGATGCACTACCCTGTTTAAAACCTTCAGTGACTTCCTACCAGCCATGACTGTCTGTGATCCAGGCCCTCCCCACCCCAAACCCTTGCTACTTCACACTCGAACTATGTACTTTGGCAATGCCGAATGGTTAGTCATTCCCTGCTCACCAGTGTCTGGTACTAGCTTCCTTTCTGCACCTTCTTCATGGATTACTCTCATCCAGCCATCCTCTCCCACCCTCCAATGCTGAACCCCTACTCATCATGTAGTGACTCAGTTGAAGAAGCACCTCAGACAGGAAGCTTTCCCCAAGCTCGTCACCAACACCCCTCCCCATTGAAGGTGACTTTGGTGCCCCTCCACCTGCTCCCATAAACCCTGCCTGGGTCTCAGTCCTAGGGCTTCACACCTTGTTTTGATTGTCTACTCCGCACTTGTCCTCTTTGACTCCCTGAGGGTGCTGTGTTCATCTTTGTTTTTCAGGCAACTAGCACAGGACCTAGCATAATGTATATGCCCAAATATGTTTTGAAACTAATAATAGAGAATATTAAAAATAACAGCTAGGACTTATTAAACCCTACCATATGCAATATACTAATCTTAACCCTTTATATTTATTAGCTCTCAATTAATCCTCACAACAGCCCTGTAATTAGGAATTAGAAGATCCTCTTTTCCAGCTGAAGCCATTTTAAAGCACAGAGTGATTAAGTCATTTGCCTAAGTGCACACAGCTGAATAGTAGAAGTCAGAAATAGGCCCAGGGATGTGACCCCAAACCCTGGACCCAGCCCCTGTGCAACAGTCGCCTCTTGAATGGAGAGCTCAGTACCACCATTCAAAGCTTGGTTTTTAACTTCTCTCCAGCCTCCCCTGATCACTCTCTAATCTTTGACTTAGAAATGAAGCACCCATGAAACTTTTATTGTATGAGGCACATACAGGTGCCATTTCCTTGTTCCACCAAAGCTTCCTAAAGAGGAGTCCAGATATTGCTCATTTCTGTTACCCTGGTGATCAACCCAGAGCTAAAAACCTAAGAGCTAGCACTAAGGTATTTTCTGAAGGAAAGAGGAAAAGAAGTGAAAAGGAGCAAACAATAAGTTTTCCATCCTCCACCCCCTTTGTCACTGCCAACATGTACTCACATGTGTACACGCACGTGTCTGCGCGCACACACACACAGCCCTTGGATCTCACCTCTTCCAAGTATTTCAGTGTCGGGGAAAAAAACACCTTGAAAATAGCGTCTCATCTTCTTTCCTATGGTTTTCTTTGTAAAGAAAATCAAATGGTACTACTCTCATTCTGCCACAATTCCTAGCTGCAGCAAAGCACCTCAAAACTGACACTACAGCGCCACCTTTTGTTCAAAGGCCATTATGCCATCCAAATTGAACCATGCAAACAGGGTGGAGTAAGTCTCCTTTGTCCAGTCTAATAAGTATTAATAATCACACAAACACAAACATTGTTTTAAGAACCCCACCCCCTTACAATACCAAGGCATGGCAAGCACAGTGTGCATTGCTTGCAATTCACTTCAGTGAATGGCTTGTTTCCTGCTTCTGGGACTGTTCATGTGGAAAGACTTCGGCTGTTAACAAATTGCCTCTACTACAGAGAGCTGCCTCTCCCAAGGTCACGCCCTCCCCAGAGTGACCCACATAACAATGACTGACTGAGGCGGTAGTGTAGATGCTTGACCATCTTACCCCTACTCGAGACCTCTGAAGGGCTATTCTCGCTCCAGATCCCCCCACAGGGTGGGCTGGGGCTGATATTGGGCCCATGTTGTTGCTCAGCTTCTCTCTCTGGCTAATCCTACTTCCAGTCTCTCTCTTCATTAGGTGTCAATCCTGAAGGCAGAGCTGAATAACCATCTTGGAATCTACTTCTGCAACACCACCTCTGCTAGGGAAAGCATCCCTGTCCATTCTGTTGAAGGAGCATTTATTGAGCCTGCATGTATTAAAGAAGCAGACATGTAACGGACACGCACGTGTACCCTCTGAATCTAAAATAAATTTTTTTAAAAAAGAGAAAAAGAAACAAAAGACCAAATTCTCTATTTCTGTAATCTAAAGCCCAAACTAGTCCATATGTAACTCTTAATCCTGTCAGATCAAGACAAGTGTGACTACAAATAAAAAAGGTAAATCAGCTAATATCACAAAACCCTATTTGAGTAACAACTGAACCACATAATCTTAGACTGTATCCATGTCATATGACCTACCATTCATGGGAAAAAGAGGTATGGAAGTTTCCCACTGGATTCAAAGGGTACATTTTGAACACATTTACTTAAGGTAGAGAGGGAGAAAACTTTTCTCAAGGCAACATTTCATAACCCCTTCTTGGTTTTAGCTCCTTTTCATCACCACAGCAACTAAGGGCACTTTCAGGTAGGAATCAGCCACTGTCAGCACCACCGTTTGGGAGAGACCCCAACTTACAAAAGAAGTGTGGCTTTGCCAAGCCCCCACAGAACAACCATAGCAGAGTGCACTCTAATAAGAAACAGATAAGTAAAGTAGTGGAGCTGGTTTTGTTACACTCTAAACAGGTCACTCGCCTCTCTGGGTCTTCTTCATTCGCACCAGGAGATACAATAGTAGCCATTTGATGGCCTGTGTGTCTCAGGTGCTGTGCTTGGGCTTTACTTTGCACTTCACCTTACTTCTCTCAACTACTTAACAAGGCAGTTATCATTTATTCTCATTTTACAAATGAGAAAGTGGAGGTTCAGAGAGGTTAAGTGACCTGCCCAAGGTCCCCCTGCTGGGAAGTGGCAGAGCTTATATTTGATCCTAGGCTTATGGAACTCCATAGGCCAGCCTCTTCACACATTGCCATCTCTTAATTTCCACCACACAAGTTTCCTGAAAGGGCACATGTGAAAGCCCCTCCTAGCTCAGTGCCTGCACATCGGAGACACTCAATAAATGGAAGAAGAGACTGAAGGTAAATTGGAGTCATAACTGCTCAATGCAAACTTGCCCAATGAAAACTTGAACAACCCAGCCCACTGCCATCACATAGTCATCAGTAAGAATGGTTACCCTAAACTGAATATGGAAGAGGCAGTGCATGCTCCCTTACCCAGAACACCTCTCAAAAAGATTTTATCCAGGAGGCAGTTTCAGGTGCTATATAGACCCGAGCACGGCTGGGAATTTTCCCCTGTGTCTCCAACTCTTCGATTCAATGCCTTCACCCCAGGCAAGAGGTTTATAGGTCTTCATGCATTTTGTCACACCCTTTCGCTCCCGTGATTGGTGCTTTTAGAATAAATGATCTGTCTTTCAGCCATTAATTGTCTGAGTTTCAGGAATCTTTTCTGTGGTCTCAGGAAAGTCAATGAGTCATGCTTCATCCCCATGTCAATCTTTTTCCAAGGCAAAACTGAAGCAGTGAAGCCCAGAACAACAGTATTTTATTGACAAGTTTATCTAACCAAGACAATGAAGCTTCTCTTAACTGACCTATGAAATAAGAATAGTGAATGGAATAATATTAATAGACCATATCTAGCATATTTGATACCTGGTGGGGATCATTCTTAATACCTCCCTCCTCAATAAAATAAATTTATTTTCAGTAATAACCACGAAATAAAGCAAATAATAAATTAAATTCTGGAGGTTATTTAATGGATAATCAGACAACGTAAGCAAGCAGTGAAATTTTTTATACTGTGAGTATTATTCATGATAATAAAAATAAAAACTGAAAAAATGTTAAAGTAGAAAAGGAAAGAAATAATAGGTTAACATTTTATGATTACATTAACTATTTTTTAAGGAGGGGGTAGTAAACAAATTAAGAAATACTTCCAAGAGAGTAAACTCTGCAGTGTTCTAAGAATGATTTGCATAGAGAATGACAGCATTGAAGTAACTCAAGTTCTGTTTCTTCATCTTTAAATCATTGTGCTATCAGTATTTATTTTGAAACTACTGTTTAAATGCATAAACATATAGTCCCACAAGGACTGGGGACACAGGGAACTGTGCCCAAAAGGAGCCGGAACAATTTGACATGATTATGAATGTACCCTTCAAACACACATATGTAGCTGAGTGTATGTGTGTCAGAGGCTGCCTCAATACCTGGGAGGTCTCCAGCTTAACTTCCACATAAATTCCAATTTTTAATAAAAGATAAATAACAAAAACATGTTAGTATAAAACAGATATGTCTGCATATATTAATGCACTAGCATGTTTATTGCAGCTCACATGTTTGTTGCACTCACAAGTTATTGCTATTCACAATAGCAAAGATATAGAATCAACCTGTGTCCCTCAATGGATGTTTAGATAAAGAAAATGTAGTATAGATGCACAATGGAATACTGTTCGGCCATATAAAAAGAATGAAATCATGTCTTGCAGCAACATGGGTGGAATTAGATGCCATTATCTTCAGTGAAACAAGACATACACAGAAAGACAAATGCCACATCTACTTACTTATAAGTGGGCACTAAATAATGTGTACTCATGGATGTAGAGTGTGCAATGATAGACATTGGAGACTCAAAAGGCTGAGAGAGTAGAAGGGGAATGGAAGATGAGAAATTAACTGATAAGTGCAATGTGTGTTATTGATGTTATTATGGTGATGGAGACACTAAAAACCCAGACTTCACCACTACATGACATATCCATTTAACAAAATTACACTTGTATCTCATAAATTCACACAAGTCAAAAAAATTATTCAAATGCCACAGTACCTACAGCAAGTCTTTTTTTTTTTTCAGAGATAGGTACTTGTAATTGACATTGCACAGAATTGCTAGTTTATGGTGATAATAAAAGACAGATCAATTTCTAGACAGCTTTATTACTGTTTCTAAATTCCATACAGAAAACCCCTCCTTTATTGCTTACACATGCAGCAGACCACTTCCAACATGTACCCTTGGTGCATCACTGTTATGCTGCTATTTTCAGACTCCTGCTTTGTGCCATAGACTGTGCTGCAAACTTGAAATACATTATCTGATTTAACCCTCACAGCAATCCTGTTAAATGAGTGCATATACTCAGGACATTGCTGAGCACACACTAAGGCCTCAATAAATGTTAGTTATCATTATCATCATTGTGAGGCAGGTTCTTTGTGCATTGGTTACCACTTCAGCCCACTTCATCTTGGGCTGCACTTCTACTACTTGCCTGAGTCCAATGAGACAGAACACTTACATCTACAAGTTACATGAGGGGACAGCAAGGGACCATAGAAGCCTAGGATTCATTTCCTAACCTTTGTCTCCCAAGGCTGCCTGGGGTGGACGGAGTCTCATCTGCACTTGCTCCACATCCACCACAGCTGAGGAAGCCCAGAAAGCAGTCTGCCCTGGATTTTATAACCCAGGCATAACTAGATTCTCTGGGCTAATGTGTTGAAGGACAGCCTGTTGTAGGCAGGACTAGAACATAGCCTGGGCTTTTCCAGCCAGTTCCTCCTTATTTTAGGATGTTGTATCCCCTGCACATCCACAGTTATTTTTGAGAACTTTATGCAAGAAAGGGGGTTAAACTAGGTCCGTTCAAAGCCAACCAGAGAAATGCCCTACAGGCATCATCAACATCATCAATCCCACTTAACCATTTAACACTGAGGCAGAGAGAGGGTAAGTTACTTACCCAATGTGATCCAGCTAGTGAGAAACAGAATCAAAATTTCAATCCCAATCTACCTGACTTCAAAAGTGAGTTCCATCCGCAATGCCATTTGTCTAAACATTTGCACACTGAATATTGTGTAGCAAAAAGAGAAGTTGCCTACTTGGAAGTGATTCAATAGGTCCCAAAAGCTTCTGTCTGCAATTAACTCTCTCAAGCTAACCTTTCATAATAGCTGAAATTCAGTCATTCACCTCTCTTCAGTGTTAAGTAACATTCACAGCATTTATTACAGATCAAAATTAAATATTTCTGTGATCATTGGATTAATCAGTGTGTCCCCCATAGGCTGACAGCTGCATGAGAGGGGGCCGGGACCACACCCGATGCTCCCAGAGCATCCCTGGGACCTTGCATAGGTGCCAGAACATCACAACATCAAAAATGCATATGTGTACAAATAAAAGAGTGGTGACTGAAGCAGTTACCCAGCTCCCTGCCTCCTTGGCCCCTGTGAATTTAGCTGTCTTCTTTCTGCCTATATTCCCACCATCTAAGCTGTAAGCTCTATAAAAATAGGGACTATGTTTTGAAGACTGTTGTATCCCCTAGCAAGTGGCACAATTTTGGACACATTGTAGGTATATAATAAATACTTGGATGATAAGTACAAGTATATGTATAAGAAATAAAATATTCTGAACTTGAGTCTCAATTCTTTCTTATCTAGGAGTCCTTAGACAAGTGACTTAAACTTTTTGAACCCAGTTTACTCATCCATACAATAGTGATAGTAATACTTTATTGTAAAGTCGCTTTAAGAATTAATGATACAAGAATTCCTAGAATTGGCTGGATGTGGTGGCTCATGCCTGTAATCCCAGCACTTTGGGAGGCCCAGGTGGGCAGATCATTTGAGCCCGGGAGTTTGAGACCAGCCTGAGCAAGATAGCGAAACCTCGTCTCCACAAAAAATATAAAAATTAGTCGGGCATTGTGGCATGTACCTGTAGTCCCAGCAACTTGGGAAGCTGACATGGGAGAATCACTTGTGCCCCGGAGGTCGAAGCTGCAGTGAGCTGCAGCTGTTAGACCCTGTCTTTAAAAAAAAAAAAATCCTAGCACCTAGTAAGAGCCCAACAAATGACAAATGCTTATTTTTCTCTGCCCTGTTCAGCTGTAGTCATAGAGGCCCCTCAAACGACAGGTTTAAACACTACCAGCTCCTAAGTTAAACCTGAGAAACTCGGCAGCATGTGACGACCCTCTTCTCTCCTGCAAGTAGGCTCTGAAATTGCTCTTGCCTCCTTATGCCTGGCACCTGGTGTGCTAGGTGAGTCCTGGACCTAGACCACTAAGGTGACAACCACCCTATGCCGTACCTCAAATCCACATTTTGTCTTGTTTTATGCGACCTTGCTGATTCCTGGTTTCTGCTGATTCTGACTAAAGTTTCTGCTCTACTCAGCCCTGTATGTTTCCTGACACACCCGCTAAAATAAGAATCCATTTAACAAACTGTGTTCAAGTTGCCAGAGCAGGATAGAAAGATGGATAGAGCACACACCTGTCGTTGGGGAGCTCACAACCCAGTGGAGTCGCCCACGTACACAGAAAAATTACAATTCAGAATGCTAAGGACAACGGCACAGTGATGCAAAGAATCCTGAGAAACCCGAGCACGGGGTGACCATAGCCTTCTTACGCTCTCTACCCTGTGAACTCTGTGTTGTAGGCACACTCAAGCCTTGGGAGGGGCCTTGAATTGATTATTTTGATGAAAAAAGAAATTTTTAAATGGGGGTCCAAGCTAAAAAGGGGCCTCCTAATCCCATCATGTGGAACATGGCACGATGGTTAACATACTGGCACAGCTCAAGACTTTCTTTCTGCCCACAATCCCTGCCTGTTACCCTCTCAAAGAGGAAGAGCTCCCAAATGGGCACAAGGGCAGAATGGAGACTTTAGAACATAAAATTAGGCCATCAGGCTAAGAGATTGTGTCTGAAGGGACTGCATAAGTCCTTTCTTGGCCTCTTCTGCACCTCTTTACGTTCTGAGTTTTATCTATCTATCCATCTACCTCTAGTTCTATCTCTATCAGTTTCCCAGGCAGCTGGTATGATATGAAGGCCCTGTGCCTGATATAGCTTAGGTCCTTCCAAGACGGCAACATGGCAGGGCTAAGAAGGAAGGAAGCACAAGGAAAGCTGCTCAGACTGGCCTCTAGTCTGGGCTAAAAAATTGACTTCAACACTTATAGGTGTTTCAGCCCAACTACAGTAAGACCCACAAAGGAATTTAGGGACAACAGCCCATGTGGTAACTAAGACTGTCCTTTCACCATCCAGAACACAGGAGTGAATACAGTCACAGCAAGCACTGGTCTGAGATTCAAATCCTGGTCACCTTCTCCTCAGAGGAAGAGAAATTATCTAGATCTACCAGCCCTTGGAGATCTAAGCCAATTAGTTCAATGCCAAGAGCTGCAAAAGCACAAAGCCCTTGAGTATTAGGAAGTGACAGCTGGGTTTTTTTTTTCTGTTTATCTCCTCTGTGTTCCAGATACCTGCTTTTGCACATCTCTCTCTAGTTTCCACCATTTTCTCCAGATGTGAACCTTTTCTCTCCTTTAAGCTCTACAAGAATGCCTCCCATCACATGTGCATATGTAAGCTGATTATCTCAGCGGAGGATTTCACACACAGAAGCAGCTTCCAGTAGGAATTCTCTCTCACCCCTTCCTCAGGCTCTACACCAGGGGCCTTCCTGACCCTTCACCTGCGTGCTTCCAGCTTCTCCAGTTCAAACCTCTCCGTCTTGCTTTCTTTGCTCCTTACCTCACCCTGCCAGTTGTTCCCATCTCCCCAATCCCAGAACTCCACATTTTTCTGCCCCAGGTGTTAAGCCATTTTTGCATTGCTATAAAGAAATACTTAAGGCTGAGTAATTTACAGAGAAAAGGGTTTTAATTGGCTCACGATTCTGCAGGCTATTCAAGCATGGCACCAACATCTGCTTCAGGAAGCTTTTACTCACGGCTGATGCAGAAACAGATACATCACATGGCAAGAGCAGGAGTCAGAGAGGAGACACAGGAGGTCCCAGACTCTTTTAAACAACCCAATCTTGGGTGAAGTAACTGAGTGAGAACTCATTTATCATCAAGGAGATGGTGCTAAGCCATTCATGAGGGATCCACCCCTATGATCCAATCACCCCCCACCAGGCCCCACTTCCAACATTGGGAATCACATTTCAACATGAGATTTGGAGAGGACAAACATCCAAACCATATCACCCTATATTCAAAACTATAGCACCAAAGTCAACAAGCCACTAAAAGAACAAAGGTCTTGCCATTTAATGTGACCTGCCCTCTTTAGAGGTATATATGAATATATATGTAGCAAAATAATTTCTATGGGCACACTTAATAAAGAGCACTCCTCCTTGGATGCAGCACTCTGAAATTCTACTTTGACACATTTCACATCACCAGCCTTGAGGCTATTGAGGCTGCCCCTCCCTACTTGCAGTGTCCAGACACTGCCATTTAAGTCTCCAGTATTTATATATGATATATTCCTCATTCCTCATTCAAAGGATACTAGAGTCTCAATTAACTTCAATTCAACATTTATAGTGTCAGGTACTATAAAGGAAGAGGCAGGAAATATTAAGCAAAATCTTTGCTCTCAAAGAACTTGCTTTCTAACAAAAGAGAAAAGCAAATGCCCAAATGGACAGGAAATGATTTGCTTTCATTTCCATGTGCCAGTTACTACAATCTAGTATCTTTGCTAGACACAGTACTGAAGTCTGTTTTATGTCTTTCCTTACTGGTCCCTGTGATTCATTCTCTCTCTGTCTCTCTCTCTCTCTCTCTCTCTCTCTGTCTCTCAACATGAGAGTAGCTACCTTGAGGCCATCTGAAATAAAAGACTCGAGTGGGAAAATAACATCCTAATTTGGTATTTGCTTAATTCCCTTTGTTTATTGAAGAAATCTTTATGTGCCTTATAATATTAACTTTCTCAGCCATATCTTATTTTGTCGCACAGAACAGATACTCTTCCATGGACCTCTGGACTGCTATAAGGGCAAAAAATAAACTTCTATCTATGTTGAAGCATTAGATGCATGAATCCTTTTGTTACCATAATCTAGCCTATGCAAACTAATTTTAAAATTGACTGTAATACAAAACAGAATGAAGTAAATGCTCGGCGGAGGTTTAGGTCATGTGCTTAGAAGAGCACAGATGAAAATATTACATTTTCTGCAATTAATATCTGATATTCATTATCTACATATCAGAATTTATCCTCACAATAACACTGTTTAGAATATTTTATCTCTCTTTTTTTTTTGAGATGCGGCCTCACTCTGTCACCCAGGCTGGAGTGCAGTGGCACGATCTCGGCTCACTGCAATCTCCACCTCCCGGGTTCAAGTGCTTCTCCTGCCTCAGCCTCCCAAGTAGCTGGGACTACAGCTACAGTACAGTAGCTGGGACTACAGGGATTACACACCTGGCTAATTTTTGTATTTTTAGTAGAGATGGGGTTTCACCATGTTGGCCAGGCTGGTCTCAAACTCCTGACCTCAGGTGATCCACCAGCCTCGGCCTCCCAAAGTGCTGGGATTACAGGTGTGAGCCACTGCACCTGGGCTGTTTTATCTCTTTTATATAGCTCAGGAGACTGAGGTTCAGAAAAGCTAAGGAACTTTCACAACACAAAGCTAACTATTGGTGGAAATGGGATATAAATTTAAGTGCCATTTTAAAACCCAGAATCTTTTCACTACACCATATTACCTCTTATAGCACACCGTATAGTAGAGGTCAAAGATGATTTGACAGGGAACTGCTATATGAATGGGGCCTGGGCATAAGTACACTTGGTGTCCCACAGCCTAAGATGTCCCACAGACACCCACACTTTCATGCAAATTAAGCTTTGCATGAGTGACCCCAAGTTATATCATGATGGCTACAAATATGGTAACAAAACTCATTTAATTCATAAAGTCACTTTCTGGAGAGCTAATTAATATTCTTGCTTTTAGCAAGAATGAGGTGAATGCCAGGTAGAGCTTTAGGTCATTCTTTGAACAAGCATATTGATTCTTCCTCTTCTTCTAATTACACAAGTTATTGAGATAATGGGTCCATCCACCATCTGTCTGGGTAAATAAAAACTGCCAAAAAACAGGGACTGAAGCTCTTAACAGAGTAAGGAAGCTCTAGTATCAGCAGTTGGCTTGAGCCTCCTCACATAGAACATGCCACTTAAAGAGGCTAATTAGGCTTCAGTTAGATCGCAGTGGGATTTATTAAAGGAAAATCTCATAAAACATTTTATCCTAGAACATGTATTTGTATAATCCAGAAGAGTGATTTAATTAGGGAATTAAAAGCCCATTGAAATATATTCCAGAATGGAATTGTTTCTCTGAAAACTACATGGAGATCACAGTCCTGGGGCAACAATAAAGACATACTAAGCATCCTCTGCCCTACTTTTTAATGGGCAGATGGCTGCAATGATTCATTTCTTAATCATTCTAGCCCAGGCACATAGAGCAACTTTTATTGGGTCTTTTCTGCCATGATTAAGCCATATTGATAAATATAGATCTCAATTTATCCTCCCAGTGTTGCAAAACTATATCATTGGGGACTGAATCCCCTAATATAATCCATGTTCAAGGTCAGCCTTGCACTAGAGTTCTGTGTATCCCCTTCCAGATTGTGAGAGAAGCACAAGGTCTGCCACATAATATTAACACCAACTCAGTGTCTGGTATATTTTGTGATAACCTAGAGTTTACAACTGTTCCAGCCTTCTGGTTCTTTGCATGGATCTTGCATTGTCCTAACCTTCAAACCCTGTTTGTGAGTGAGGATGGGGTCACAGTGACTGTCAAAATCCAAATTCCACACTTTCTCTCTTCCATCTATATATGCAAACTCAATTCCTGCAAAGTAACTGCAGAGTCTTTCTAAGAATCCCCAGAACATATCTCACCTGTGCTCAGGAACGAAGCCGGGCAACTAGTATGTGAGGTCCACACCCTTTCTCCTCTTCCCACCCACTTCTTTCTTTCCAAGGAACATAGACCCAGAACCAGTGGGAACTACATGAGGAGACAAACTGAAAAAGAAGACACTACCAAGTCCTCCTTGCTGGGTCAAGTTTATTCAGCTTGGCATCTTTTTCCCTTGGGATAGAAGCTTTTTAGGAGGTTCCTCAGACCCCCTGAGCAAACAGACTTCTGTTGAGTGAGACCTTCTATGTTAGCAGATAGCTGTGCCTCCTCAGACTAGTTTAGGCTGCTGTTCCTCGGGCTGGAAGTTCATCACAGCATTATTTGTGGAGACAGGGAGTTGGAAGCAATCTGGGTGTCCACTGGGTAAAACATAGTAGGTGTCTACCTTGGAGTAGAGCAGTCAGAGGTAGCAGATAAGATGAGCACAGAGCAACTCAAATGAGTCTTTAAAATACAGTTATGAGTGGCGGAAAGAATGGATGAAACAAGATATATAACACAGGACCACTTATGTGAACAAAAATACACGTACACAAAACAATATGCATTTTACAAGAGTACATACCAAGAAGATACATATTAAACACAAACGGTGGGGTGGAGAATGAGGAATGAAAATGGAATTAACAAATGAATGAACAGATGAATATATGTATACATATATAAAAGAAAAGAGACTTGCAGAGACCAGTGATGATAATGTAGCTTCAACTGAAGAATATTACTTCAACCCTCTGCATTGAAGTTCCAACCTAAAAAAAGAAGAGAAGGTTTTGTGAATGGAGTATTTGAAGGAGAGGGTAAGAGTGGCCAGATGGGTAAGGTGGACAGGTTATAGCATTTGATTTTTCCCAAGGGCAAGGTAGTTTAATATATTGAAACAAGGCTGAATCCTGTGTCAATGCTGGGGTTCGCAGACTCTGAGTTCATCTGAATCACCTGGAGGGCTTGCTAGATGACAAATTGCTGGGTCCACTCTCATAATTTCTATGTTAGATCTGGGGCGGGCTCTAAAATTTGCATTTTTATCAAATTCCTTGGTGATACTGATGCTGCCGGTCAGGGATTCTAAAGGCTTCTATTAGTCTTAGACTGGCAAAACTACTCACTTAGTGGGAACTCTCCTCATAGAGTGGGGGCTTCTCTGAATCATAAATTAGGAAAAGCAAGGGAGGTAGTAAGCTTCGTTTGTAATCTTTGAGTATTTTCTCTTCCTATCGTAATTTGCTTTAAAAGATGTACAAATATCCAGGGTGGGCCCCACCGCAGATTGCATTGGATTTAAGTAAATAAGTGTTTCTATATCCTCAAAAATAAGTAAAAACTGAAGAGTGAAAGAAATACAAAATATCTCTTTGTTATAGCAGTATTTCAGAATCTCTATATAATGAACAGAACACAGAGCAAGAACGAGGAAGAGCAAACAGCTTAAAGATGAAACAGGCTAATTTTGTTTTAACCCAGCCTGGTACTGGCAAATCAGTGAGAGAGCAACTCTTCATCAAAGTAGCCCTCAATATCAAATAATACCAATAACAACAACATCATTGACTACGTGCCTGCTATGCACCAGTCACTGCGAAGTGCTTTGCATGGATTTAGTCCACCAATAAGGGAGATAACCTTAATATCCCTCTTTTTCAGATGAGGAAACTAAAACTCATAGAGATTAAGCATCTTGTCCAAGTCCACACAGCTGATAAATGAAGGAGTCAGGTTTTGAACATAAGAAATCTGAGCCCACATCCAGTGCTGTCTGAATCACGCTGTCTGATATAATTACCAGATTCCGTTCTCAGCACCTTTGAAACAATACATTCGCACTCTCACAGGCCATGGATGCGAAATTCCTTATTTTCCCTTGTGAGTGCCTCAGGCCTAAGATCTAACATCTTCTCAAGGGATAAAGAGAACACAAAATTATAGCTTCTCACCAAAATATATTTTCCCAGCTCTATCAGTCACAGTCTTAGCCAAAGACTGATGACATGCTCCAAGGGAGAAACCAAAGACAGTTTCACAAAAAAAATACTACTTACAGATGTGTGGATGGAGGTAAGGGAGCCAATGAGGGATGGTGAAGACCCAGCGCCTAGAAACAGCAAGACGCCTTTACCACGCCCAGGCATGAGGAAGCCAGGGAAGAAGCAGTGTTAGAGACCCTGGACGGAGCTGGAACCGCTAAGCTACCAAACAGGAAACGCAGCCTGCTGCAGGTAGAATTCCTGAGAATGTCCCCAGGAATCCAAACCCTGTCCCCACCCTTTGAGTGTTATGAGGAATCCTTCCATCATTGTGTTATGTTATATCTCACTAATGGCCTTTACCAATAAGGGAGATTATCCAAGTACATCACTCAAATTACACGAGCACTTAAAAGCAAATAACATTCTCCAGCTGGTAACAGAAGAGGAAAGTGGGAGGAGATGACAGAAAGATTCAAATTGCGACACAGGCTTGATGTGACGTTTCTGGTCCATTGAAGATAAAGAGAGGACCATGTGGGAAGGAATAGAGGCAGCTTCCAGGAGCAGTGTGGAGCTTCCTTGCAGCTGACAGCCAGCCAAGAAATGCAAATCTCAGTCCGACAACCACAAGAACTGCATTCCTCCAGCCTGAATGAACTTGGAAGTAGATCCTCACCTCCACGTGAGCCTCCAGATAAGAACCAGCTCTACAAACACCTTGATTTCAGCCCTCTGAGGCCCAGAGCAGAGAAGCCAGTTGAGCCCACCAGGGCTTCTAACCTACAGAACTGTGAACTAATAAATGAGTGTTGTTTTAGGCCACTAAACGTGGTGATTTGTTAGGCAGCAATAAAACACCATTGTACAGCCAAAGAGGACACAACTGTTGACAGAATTAGAAGCCAGTGCCGGGGAGGCAGGGAAATGGGCAAATCGAATTATTTTCTCCTGTCCTCCATCCTCCTGCCAGGACCACCCGTCGATCAGGCCACTGAAGTTAGTCTCCCAAGAAACTTCAGCCTCACTGCGAGCCATGGATATGTTCCAGTCCCAAGAGCAAACTTGGATTTTGTGAACATGAAGTTTACACAATTTTAGGGGTACACTCAAGAAATGACTACAAAAAGAGCACAAAATTAATTACAAAACTAAATATTAGTTTAAAATGAAAAAAGTAACAAATTATAAAATCTATCAGGTGCCATAAACATCACAAAATTCAAAATACTGAAAAGTAAATACGGTCACGTGTCACTTAACACAGGGATACATTTTGAGAAATGTGTCTTTAGGTGATTTTGTCATTCTGCAAACATAGAGTGTACTACATAAACCTAGTTGGTATATCCTACTACATTCCTACGCCATGTGGTCCAACCTTTTGCTCCTAGGCTACAAATCTGTACAACATGTTACTATACTGAACACTGTAGGCAACTGTAATACCATGGCATTTGTATATCTAAACACAGAAAAGTACAGTAAAAATATGATATTATAATCTTATGGGACCACTGTCCTAGATGCAGTCTGACACTAACTGAAATGTTATGCAGTGCACAATTGTATTTTTATTAATCGCTTTTTCTCCTGGACTTTTGGCTATGTTGCCTGCAACTGCCCCTTCATATGATGACAATGGTTGTATAACATTTTCAATAGAGAGAATATAAAATTGTCTTACCTTTAGCATGAGTGATTGATTTTTAAAATTATTTGTCTTTCCTTTAGCATGGGTGATTAATAGTTTAAGAAAGTGTTTCTCACCTTCACAATTTGTAATTGGCTGTGCCATATAAATTTTTAGAATTGTTGTTATATGTGGGAAGAGCTCTATCAATTCTTTCATATTTGAATGGTAAGATTTCACTGTATTTCAAATTTTCTTATGTAGTGGCTAGTCTTAAATCATTCTTGAGTTGATTATACTCATTAACCAGTTTGTTGTTGATGTTCTTGCCATAGTGGCGTATTGTGAGCTTTATGGGTCCGAATTTTGCACCAAATCAGCAAGAAATTGAAACCATTTCTGATGTGTGCATATGATTTACTCCTGTTCAGTAAATAGATTACCAAGTAATCCAAGAGCCTACTAACTATTTCTATTTGCAATTTATCTTTTCCTCTAATGAATTACTGTGCTGGGTACTATCTGAAGAATTTTTTGTTACAACTCAATTCTTAAAGTCAGATCTTTTCTTATTTTTATCTCTTATGAATTGCTTTTCTTTAATATTCCATTACTTTTATCTGAATTTTCTCTCTGTTCTTTAATAGCTAAATTTAAAGTGTCAAAGAAGGTCCAAATCAAAAATCCATAATTTCTCCTTTTTCTATTAAAACATTCCAGAATATCTTTTGGAAATTCAATTTAAATGCTGTATTCAAGCTTTATCAACTAAGCTATTCCCATGAAAAAAGGAGATAAAATATAAAGTATATTTAAAATTGTATATGGTTTTAAAAATTATCAAGTGTGTCCTGACAGGAATGAAATTCAATTTTGACAAAGCATCAAGAAGAACTAAATTCTCTGCTTACAATTTTACACATCAGAATGGATTAGAAGAAATTTCTATAGACTACTTTCTGACTCCATACATTTCAAGCCTTGTTTCTCCCCTCTGCTCACATTTTCCCTGAACCAGGCACCCTGAACAGACTCTATTATAGTACAACCTCTGACCTTGCGTTGTGTTTTCACAGCTGCACAGTGGGCATAGTACTATCCCTGGAAACCATTCTTATACCAGAACAGCTAGCAATAACTCTACATGAAAAAGATAGAAAACCATGACAATGCAACAACTACACTCAGACTAAATGTATCCCCACTCAACTTCCCCAAGCTGGGTCCCCAAAATGTCCATTCTTCCCCAACGCCATCCAACAGAGTAAAATGTGATGGAGGGGAAGTTGACAAAGAAAGAGGCAGCACTCTTAACCAATTGCATGCAGTTGAAAATATCTTACTTTTGCAAATTTCACAAAACATAACCATGAGAACACATTGCCAGGGGACCCCTCTCCACCCACTTCCTCACATGCACACTTTGGACCTTGGAAAGGGCCTACGCAAATGAAGATCCCTGAAGCTAGAGCTTCATTGGCTTCACGGTAAATCTGTCTCTGATTTTCATAGTTAACTTGACTAACCACTACTATATTCGTTAAGGTAACCCTAAATGCTATAACAAACAAACAAACACAAAGATGCCTAATAGCTCAAAGACACTTAGAGGTTTACTTCTTGCTATGGAAAGTCCAAAAGAGGTGTTCTTCATGGACATGTAGCTCTCCTCCCAGTGGTGACTTGAAGACCCAGATTCCTTGCATCTTGTGATTCCATCTTCAACACATGAATCCCAAAACTGCCATGCTCATCTGCATCACACCACAAAAGGAGAAATGACTTGGACATTTCTATGTAGAGAGTTCTATGGACCAGACTCACAAGTGATGTGTATCACTTCCACTCACATTCCATCACCTAAGACTCAGTCACAGGCCAGGCATGGTAATCCCAGCACTTTGGGAGGCAGAGGCTGGAGAATCACTTGAGGTCAGGAGTTTGAGACCAGCCTGGCCAACGCGGTGAAACCCTGTCTCTACTAAAAATACAAAAATTAGCCAGGCATGGTGGCGGGCGCCTCTAATCCCAGCTACTCAGGGGGCTAAGGCAGGAGAATCGCTGGAAGCTGGGAGATGGAGGTTGCAGTGAGCTGAGATCACGGCACTGCACACCAGCCTGGGCGACAAGAGTGAGACTCCATCTCAAAAAAAAAAAAAAAAGACTCAGTCACATGGACACAACTAACTGCAAGCCAGGAGCTGAGAAAGGAAACCAAGTCTTTGTAGCAGCTCAAGTCTGTAGAGGTTCCCAGTTTTCCTCCAACATCACAGTGAAGTCCAGGGTTACAAGCAGGGACAGTGGACACTTACACCAATCCTTTTCTGTGGTTGCCAGGGCAGGCACAAATTTAGGAGAGGAAAAAACTAAAATCCGTTTCCATTATCTCTGTTCCAGTGAAGCTACTGGCAAAAGCCGGCGTCGTTTGTATGTGCAACCACTAGATGGCTCTTTAGGCCTTTGGATTCCGCAAGTTTTTGTTCTGAGATGCTTTTCAGCCAAGCAGTTTGAAAGGATTTTCCAGCCAACTGAGCAGAAATATAAATGGCCCTATTCTTCCCAGCCTCACCCAAAGAATGGACCTGGGCCTGCCTCCACCTCGGGAAGATTGGCAACCAAGATAAAAGAGAAGTCGGTGCTGTTAAGCAGAGCATGGGGAAGTCCATTGGAAGCAGAGACACTGAGCCCAGAAGGCTTGGCCAGAGGCGCAGCTCTGCTCAGAATGCTCAGTGGAATGTAGCCTCACAGTACCTGTTTCATCGTCTGTTAAATAGAAAATACACTGCTACTTTAATTTAATACAAGTGTCCTGCCTTTCCAAGTGCCTTTACAAACTCCGTCTACTTTTGTCCCCATAACATCCCAGTGAGGCCAGCATTAGGCATTATGGGTCCCACTTTGCAGATGGTGAAACTAAGGGACTAAGATGTCAAATAACTTGCCCAATGAGGTCACGAGGCAAGTTATCCTTTTCATGGTTTCGTGCTTTGCATTTTATAAAACACTGCCAGTGCTTTGGCTTCCTCGTTTCTCACTATAGCATATGAAAGAAAGACAAGCATTGCCATCACTATCTTCATTCTATAGAGGGGGGAAAAAAAAGCTAAAATCCAGTGAGGTTGAAGCAATCTGTTCATCTTGGCAGCATTCATGCTATAACTCTCCTTTCCAGATCTCCCCGTTAAAATTAGATTTTCAGGCTTAACACTAATTACTTTTCTGGAACAAAAGGGCCAATTCTCTCCACTTATGGTCACATACAAAGTATAAATATTTAAATTCTTTTTAAATTTAGAAAAGACTTCTTTTCTCTCTTCTATAGTTTCTTTAAACATGAAACCATCATTTTAGCCAATGTCAAGATTAGCTCTGTCTTTTGCATGCTTTCGTTGTACATTTTGTCAACTATGTAAATATAGAGAATAGAAACATAAAAGCATTGATGGAGACTGAGGAGCAAGCAGGTAAGAGAATATGTGGCCAGTCCTTGGCGCCTCTGTGAGAAGCATCTGGACAGAGCAGTAGCTTCCAACTGTGCTCACCCCAGGCCCAGCTGCATCAGTCACATCCGTGAGTCTGGGGCAGAATTGGGCTGTTTTTCAAGTCCTCCTCTTGTTCCAGGAGATTCAGATGCACAGGCAGGACTGAGGACAATTCTGTTCTCCAAAATAAGATCCAGCACTAGAAGTCCACGGTTTGCTCTTCTGTTTGAAACTTGCCTCTTAGCCAAAGGAAGATGAAAATCTCACTCAGAAGAAATATCAAAGTGACCTAAAAGTCAGCTACAAGTATTAAACACAGTCAAATACAGTTAAATAAATGACAGAACTTGGATCTTCCTCAGACTCCAGATGAAATGGAAATAAATTCATAGCTAAAGGGGAGATTTTATTCTCCAGCCATTGGATTTTCAGATCCTACTGACATTTACTAAGGCCTTGCATTTGGCAAATGCTATGCTGGAGGCTGTTTATATTTCAGTTCATCTTCACAACCACCATGTGGAAACATCACATGTCCCCATTCTAGAGATGAGAACAAACACTGATACTCAGAAATGATGATGTGACTGTCCTATCCAGCACTAGTGAGCATCAGCATTGGTTACATCCAGGTCTTAGAAATAACAGTATCTACCGGTACCTGGGAACCTGCTATATGCCTGTCCCTCAGCAGTAGCTACCTACCTGATTTCTAATTCTCACACTAACCCTGAAAAGCAGGGAATATTGTTATTCCCACTTTCCAGATGAGAAAACTGATGCTTAGAAAGGTTCAGTAAGTTTACAAAATGGCATCAGTAAGAAAAGGCAGAAGTGAAACTTAAAACAGTTCAGTCTGGGCCGGTGACCACTGCAGTGTGCCAATTCCAGGTCCAAGGCGGCTCTTGTAGCTGCTGCTGTTGTGTTGTTGTTTCACCACCTTTTACTGTCAGTCTACTTGCTCTCAGCAGTTGGTGTGTAACCTGTAGAAACCTGTAGGAACAAAGGTAAGGTCCTCCCAGCTGAACGGTGGCCCTGCTCAGAGAAAGGATAATAAAGTCATGCTGCAGCGCTTCCTGTTTCCTCATGCCATTGTGTGGACAAGATTGGCTTTTCTTACGATGTTCTGGCAACAACCCATGACCCAGACCTGTGCCAATGTGATTCAGATTCCGTCCAAGTTCTGGGCTACTGTTCAAATATGTCCTGAGTTCCTCTGGGCCACTTTATCCCCTGCCATGCACTGAAATCCTGTTGCTATGGGCAAAATTGATTAAGAGATCGGATTCTGAGCAGCACTCTGCATCCAGATCTTGGGGGCCCTGGTACTCGAATAGCACAAAGCTGACCACCCACCACTGGGCCCTCGGAGGGAGGCCCGCTCCCCTCCAGGAGAAGAACCAGACACTCCAAACATGCTGGGAAGATGCACCATTCCTGCCAGGCTGCTGCGAGTCCTTTGTGTGGGGTATTGTTTTGTCTTCTGGAGTAAAGGCTCACTCTGCCATTGCTCCTTTACAAACCAGCTCATATGAAGGGGCCAGTTAGTCACGGATTCCGGGACATTGTGGAGGGGTAGGATGTTTTCAATGCCAGTGGTTCCAGTACCTTTTAAATCCTGAGATGAAAATCCCAGGGCACCCAGAGCTCTTCCTCATTGGATGCAAAAGAGGGACGAGGAAGTTCAAGGCTCTTTTTCAGCTCTCTCCTGAGGCTTCTTATTCAAAGAGGGTCTTTGTATAATGCTGGGGGCTTTACATATGACACCTAACACAGCCACAACCCTGTGCCCTATCATTATTGCCATCTGACAGGAGAGGAAGTTAAAGCTCTGGTTTAGGGCATGCAGCTAAAAGGGAAAAGCAGCAATTAACAGCAAGCTCTGTCTGACTCCAATGACGCCGAAGATACCCCCAACCTTCAAACCTCTTTTCCAACGTAGCCAGGACCCACCAACAGCAGCCACTACTAGACAGTAGGGAGCTCTTGTTTAGTAAGAAAATTTGCCAGCTAGAATCATATAGGCAGGAACAGGAAATAAATTGTGAACACTGACAGGGCCTCCCTTAGAATCAAGGAGCCCCATAGTCAAGGGAAAGGATTTAAAAGGAAAAAACTGATGACCCAAGTATATTGCAGAAAAAGAAGAGACGTGCTGATGGTGCTGGGTCCCAGAGGCACAGGTGCCAAAACCAGCCCTGACCCAGTGCTCCTAAGGCCTAGCCCCAAAGGAGGAGATCATCTTCCCACAATGCACATGGGGCCGCTGCAGCAAATGGGAGCTGCTGGCACCACCAAGTCCGTTCTGGGTAGCACCAGTTTTCAGTGGTGACTCAGGGCCACCACCAGCTTTATAGTGTCTTTGTGCAAATTTGTTTTCAAAAAGCCTTCCCCTTCCTTGGATGCACGGCTTGGTGACACTAGAGTAAGCATGAGCTGGACTTCAGTTTCCACTCATCTCCTTGGCCATGCTCGCTTGCACAGTGATGATCTGTACAATCCTCTGGTGCATGACAAACAATGATAGTAGTAGATTTATCGACCCCAGTCCTAGACTCACTTGAAGAACAAAGCCAGCCTGAGTCCCCTGTTTTGACTTATCTGTTGGACTGGATAAACCTCCAGGGTTATGGCGCACCCTGGGGAGAGGGGAAGACTGTAGGGAGAGATACTAAGGCTCTATACGAAAAAGGCAGGTAGGTGCTTGAGCCGTTGTGTGAACATAAAAGAAACCTAATCATTGCTGCCCCCAAATTGTTGAGTTTTTTGCACAAGTTATACTACCTCTCCTGTTCCAAGTCCCTGCTCACTGCATGCTATTCTCATTTGCATGCCATCTGTATAGGTAGATCCTAAGGTCTTTCCTGGTCAGGAGTAAACTGATTATGTTTCTCACCAAATGTTAGCAAGAGGACTTACAGTTTATAAACTGTAATCTCTTCTGAATTTGGACAGTGTGAGTCAATCCTCAAGCATTGGATCTGTTTTGTGGCACTGACTAAATAAATGCCAGATGGAAAATGGGTTTTAACCTAGGCATATGGTAGTAAATAGAACTGAATTCATGCTCTGAAGGCAAGAGTGCCCTGTTGAATTAACAATGTCTGGCATGACTACAGGAGTAAGGAGTGGTTCCTGCCACACATTTGCCAACCCTGGACCACATCAAATTTCTGCAAATGCCTATTAGTCTTTTCCCCATAGCAAATATGCCCACTGTCTCGTACTTTTATCACACACCATGTCCATTTCCTTGCCCATCTTTCCAGTCATGATATCCCCAGCACTTAGCACCATACCTGCCCTAAGTGGGTGGCTTAATAAAAAAGTGTGAAATCAAAGAAAGATAACGTCACTCATTGGAGCATCTCACAGAGTTATGAGCTTCTCCTTGTTCCCCTAGGACCTCATTTATGCCCTGGGTCCAGCACCTATCACACAGTGCTATAATTATATGTTGATTGTCTCTCTGTCCCACAAAGTTAGGTACCACTCGAAGTTAGGACCTGTATTATGTTCATCTCTGCATATTCACACCTTATGCATGATGGGCACAAAAGAGAAGCTCTATAAAGTTGTTTGAATAAACAATTAAATTAATGTTTTATAAATGAATCCCCTCACCCAGGCAGTTTCCCTCACCAGAAATGCCTCCTCTGTCCAAGTTGTTCACCAAATTCTACGCATTCTTCCAGTCCTGCTCCCACCAGAGAATGCACTCTGACTTTGCATGCCATAAACCAGCAGCCTTGGCCACACAAGCGTGATGGAAATGGCATGTGAGCACATAAATTATTTAGTTTTGTTGAGAGGTCTTTCCGTTAAGATAGGCTGACATTTCTTTATTACTATTTTCTATCTTGAGAAAAATAAAGTTATTTTTATACTGTTGCCAAACAAATAGAACCATGACTCATGTAGCTAATTTTGTGTGTTTTTAACAATTCCAGCAATTTCTGACTTTAACAAATACTCCCTCTGAGAAATGAAAGATGGGATCTTTTGTGAGGTGGATGTTATAAAGAAACCCAAACAAGACTAAAGATATGATTAAGGCTGGGAGCCTGAAAAGCTAATTAGTCATGAGGTCCTAGAGGCAAGTGGGATGTGGGCCTGTTTTAAGCTGGACTGGAACATGCATTTGCAAAGAGGAGGGGAAGGGGAGGCGCTCAGAGTTGTTGGACTCCATGAAAGGGAGTCACATGAGAGGCAGTACTCTAGTTCCAAGACATGTTTGATTCCCTTGAAGCAGTATCCTGAGCTCACAGTGAATCTGGCAGCAAGAAAGGATAGGATCTTGCCGATAGCAAAGACAACTGTCCATTCATATGACAAGTATTTTAGTTCCTGTATGTCAGACACAAGTAGTCTCTGGGGGTACAATAGTAAACAGGAGGCACACAGTGACTGCACTCACAAGCTTGAACCCTAGGGAAGAAGAAGGGTTCCAGGCCCCAGCTAAGTGAGCCCAGCATCCCAGGAGAGCTCCAGACTCAGCCGAACCTCAGTGGAAACCAGGGCAGCAGCCGTGTCATACACAGCACACATAAAGGGGACGGGGAAAATTGCACCATCTCGAGCACACAGTTGCTTGCCAGCTTCCCCCCCGCCTGCCCACCCTCCACTGCTGGATACCAAGGTGGCCTTTAGACCCACCTCTTAATGAGAAACAGATTCCCCATGCACTGTTAGGACAGGCTTTTACTGGCCAGGTGCTGAGTATTTGCAGCTGAGTGGAGTTGGATGTGATAAGGTTCGACAGTAGCCTCAGAGAGCTTAACAAGTAGCTACACTCAAACTCTGCCAGATGTGCCTCATTATTACCTAAGCCTGGGCAGGAAGGGAATTGCTCATTTGGCTCTTCAGCATTGTTGCTGCCAAGAGTCCACCCCTCAAATTGCAGGCAGCTTTTAGAGGTTTTGTTACATCTGTACCGAGCCCCTTTCCTAGTATTCGCTAAAATAAAATAAATGTGGTTAAGGTTACATAGGTCCTTTTAAGCACAAGAAGCCTTGTGTGGCACAAAAAATAGGATTAATTTGTATTTGTATAGATCTTCATTATTTGCTGCATTTTTAATTGCTTAGGACTGCTATAAGAACACAAAAACTGAGTGGCTTAAAATACTATAAATTTGTTGTCTCACAGGTCTAGAGACAGGAAGTCCAAACTCAAGGTGTCAGCAGGACCAACAGTTCTCTGAGAGCTCTAGAGGGGATTCCTTCCTTGGCTTTTCCAGCATCAGGTGGTTGCCGGCAATCCTGGCCATACCTTGGCTTGTAGATGCATTGCCCTAGTCACATGGCTGTCTTCTCCCTGTGTGTCCTCACACTGTCTTCCCTTTGTGTATGTGTCTAAATTTTCCCTTTTTATAAGGATGCCAATCATATTGGATTATCCCCCACCCTAGTGACTTCATTTTAACTTGATTACCTCTGTAAAGACCCCATTTCCAAATAAGGTCATATTCTGAGATACTAGGAGTTAAGACCTCAACTATCTTTTGAGGGGGACCACAGTTCAACCCACAAAATTCATTAGAGGTAAGAAATGGATCTTGAGCCCTGTGCCAGGAATCTAACCACATATTCATTCATTCATTCTCTCTGTCATCACATTCTATGGAAAAATAAATATGATTTTTTTCAACTTAGAATGTTTCTAGGATCATCACCTTTTGAAAATGGAAATAAAGCTGTCCATGCCATTCATTTAGCAATTAAACTGTCTAGACTCTCTAGTGTTTTGTGACATCTCTTAGATTATTTTCCTACAGTTTCTTTTTTTTTTTTTTTTTTTTTTTTTGAGACAGAGTCTCACTCTGTCACCCAGGCTGGAGTGCAGTGGCGTTCACTGCAACCTCCGCCTCCCAGGTTCAAGCGATTCTCATGCCTCAGCCTCTCAAGTAGCTGGAATTACAGGTACGTTCCACCATGCCCAGCTAATTTTTGTGTTTTTAGTAGAGATAGGGTTTCGCCATGTTGGCCAGGCTGGTCTCAAACTCCTCATCTCAAGTGATCTGCCTGCCTCAGCCTCCCAAAGTGCATTATATTGTTTCTTTACTCCCATATTGATTGACACTGAACATTTCATATACCTGTATCTTAACTGCCCAACTCAATTTTAGACTCACTGAGGGAAGGGCTTCTAGTGGTTCATCTCACAGAGGAACATTCTGGTCACACTTTATGGGCAGAACAAATGATCAAAGCATGTCACCAATATCATCTATGCTTTCCATAACATGCACTGCTTCAAGAAAAATAACTGCCCTTTGGCTTGATAAAAATACTGGTATGGTTATTTTTGCCATACACATAATTCCTGCTGCAATTAAGGTTCCCACACAAAAGGGGGTCTCTTTGTATAATAGGTCCTTAACAAATGGGAGCATATGATTATATGACCATTTGACATTTGGGGTGAAGCTCAAGTGACAAGGTGAGTGGAAAGTTCCTTATTTAATTCTAAAGTTCCGTAAAATTCATCCAGTCATCATGGGTTACACATTACTATTGCCAGATTCCAAAAAGTGATAAGAAAGCAGAGGCAAGTACCTGCCTCCAGTAAAGGAGGCAGAAGAATAACAAATGACTACTATAACAGTGTGATTAACTGCTCTCAGAGCCTGGGGTCTTTTAGCATGATAGAAGATTCCAAAGTAAAGGTGCTTAATTGATTCAGGGAGCTTAAAAAAGAAGGTGACGCTTGGGCTAAGAATGAGAGGCTCAGTAAAAATTAGCAAGCAGAGAAAGTCAAGGAGTGCATTCCAGGCATAAGTAGAACAGGAGTGAATTTATGAAGGTAACATGGATATTGAGCATTAAAGCACCTACAATTAGTACAAAATTTCTGAAACACAGGTACTATTAGGAGAGTGGTAAATGAGAAAAGAGAGGCTGGCCGAAGCCACATTTCTAAGCAAAGTCTTTACCCTAGAAGTAACAGGGAGCCATTGAAGGATTTTAAGCAAAGAAGTGAAGACACCAGAATTGCTTTTTAGAAATATTACCTCAGCGAGCAATGGGAAGGATGGTTGAGAGGATTGTGAGCCCAGAGACAAAGAGGTCATTAGGCGATCATGGTACTAGATTAGGTGAGGGGTAACGAAGGCCCAAACTAAGGAAGTGGCATTGTAAAGGAGTAGAGGAGGCAGATGAGAGTTGCTTAGAATAGTGTCTTTCAAACTGCAAACCCAACCTATCAGTGACCCATGAAATCAGCTTAATGAATAATAGCCAGGTTTTATTAATAAATGGAAAAGAAACTATCAGTGTAACATATAGCTTCTTAGAAAGAATCTGGGTTGTGTAAAAAATTTTCAATTATATATGAAAACATAATTGAGTATTAATATAGATTATAATATAATAATATTTCCACTATTCAATATGGGGATGTTTGTCTGAATATGGATTTATATAAACATGGTTATGAATATACTGACACATAATGTCCAGTGAAGTTTTTCTGAAGGTCATGGATAAAAGTATTTAAAACACACTGGCATAGAAGGTAATATGAAATAGGTCTTGGTAACTATTTGAACAGGATGGGACAGGCTAAAAGAGTATGGCGAGGTTGACTGTGGCTAGTCAGTTTGTGCATGTGTTCGATTTTGGGCACAAAGTTTGAGGAGTTTATGAGCCCCCAAGAGACTCTATCTAGGAAAGAGGCAAGTAATGGGTCTGGGACAGAAGAAAGAAGCCAAGGTTGCAGGTATAGATTTGAGGGTCACTGAAACATTAAGAATAACTAATCCCTTGGGAAAAGACACTAACACCCAGAAAGAACGTACGGAGGGCAAAGAATACAGGACAGAAGTGAGGGAACCCTAGGTCACACCAATGTATAAGGACACACCAATGAGGAAGAAGGCATGGCCAGGAAGTTATGAGGAAAACCAAAAGCAAATGAGATACCAAAAACCCAAAGAGGAGAGTTTTAGGGAGACAGAGCCCAACTGTTTAAACGTGGCACAGAAGTCAAAAAAACTGAAGTCTGGCCGGGCGCGGTGGTTCACGCCTGTAATCCCAGCACTTTGGGATCACAAGGTCAGGAGATCGTAGCCATCCTGGCTTACACAGTGAAACCCCCTCTCTACTAAAAATACAAAAAGAAATTAGCCGGGCATGGTGGCAGGCGCCTGTAGTCCCAGCTACTCAGGAGGCTGAGGCAGGAGAATGGTGTGAACCCAAGAGGCAGAGCTTGTAGTGAGTCGAGATCGCACCACTGCACTCCAGCCTGGGCGACAGAGCGAGACTCTGTCTCAAAACAACAACAACAACAACAAGAAAAACCTGAAGTCTGAAGACCCCGTGTTTGGTAATTGAAGCTTCCATGAGAGAAATTCCTGGGAAATGGTAGGGCAGAAATGGCATTTGCCTAGAACTAAGGGATTTCTTGTTATGTAGAACTTCAACGCTAAAACTGAAACAGTCTCAAGCAAACTGGAATGGTTGGTCACCCTAAGACTCAAAATAGTTAAGGTTTATATAGCAGGTGAGGTAGAAGCAAAAAGTGTAGCTTCTTTTTCAGAGAGCTGACTCTTACGAGAAGATGACGGAGAAATATCTAGGGAGGGATACAGGGCTGAGAGAGCTTTTCACTTACTTATTCCTCTTTGTTCTTTCTTTTAAAAATCATGCTAAAAGTTTATTTCTAGCATGAGAAAAAAAAGTGGGGAGCAAGGATGAGGCTGAAGATATGGCTAATAAGGAGAAGATGGAGCAACAGCTTGTCCTCATGAGGCAGGAGGGGCAGGATCCTGAACCACGAGGGCAAGAGAAGGTCCTGCTTGCTGAAGAGAGAAATTGTGTGGAAAAGTGGGTGGGAAATGGAAGGGTGTCACAACACATGGTCTCCAACTTGTCAGAACCTGGGAGTAAGAGAAGGGATAGGGTGGAGGCTTGAATGGAGATGCGCAAAGGTTTGGGACATGAGGAGGATATAGGAAGACACTAAAACACATTCCAGGTACCAATGAACACTCAGCTGAGATGGAGGATCATGACTATGAGGCATGCAAGCATAATTATTATTACCAGGTTAGGATACCCAGCCTGTCCAAAGCCATACAACTACACGCATATTATAGCATATTTCTAGTCTTGAAAAATACCTACCATTGCACTTAGAAAGAATTCTTGGCCAGGCGTGGTGGCTCATGCCTGCAATCCCAGCACTTTGGGAGGCTGAGGCGGGCAGATCACTTGAAGTCAGGAGTTCAAGACCAGCCAGGCCAACATGGTGAAACCCCGTCTCTACTAAAAATACAAAAATTAGCCAGGTGTGGCAGTGGGTGCCTGTAATCCCAGCTACTCAGGAGGCTGAGGCAGGAGAATTGCTTGAACCTGGGAGGCGGAGGTTGCACTGAGCCGAGATCACGCCACTGCACTCCAGCCTGGGTGACAGAGTGAGACACTGTCTTAAAAAAAAAAAAAAAAAAAAAAAGAATTCTCTATGGGCAGGGATGTGGCTAAGCAAGAGATTTTTTTTAAAAAAAAGATTCTAACAGGTTTCAGCAGAAACTGATATAACAGAGGGAATAATAAGTTCAGTCCTTGGCAAAATGATTACTAATGGGCACTACTTACTGTACTACATTAAGTGGCATGGTCAGACACATTATGTGCCCAGACTGGAAGGCAAAGTGGAGAGCAATAGGGCTACATAGGGACCTGAGTAACAGGATGGATTGGAACCTTGACATAATGCCAAGCCTTGGCTGTCTGCTACTAAGTACTGCCTCCTTCCTCTTAGAGGATATTTATACATACCCTATGCCAAATCACAATAACGCTTTGTGATCGATCGTTATCCAATTTTTCCAATGCATAAATCATGCTTCAATTTGGTTAAGTTACTCGTTCACTGCTGGTAAATCAGCAGAGATGAGATGCACCTAAGTTGATTTAGCCCCTCCCCTTGGCCTTTCTTATTTGTCACCTGTAACAATGAAGATAATAACACCGAAGCACAGGCCTCTGTAGGAAACAAAGGAAATAGTGTATATGAAAGCACCAAACACCCAACAGACACTTTCTATATACATTTCTCTAGCATAGTGGTTCTCAAATGGCAGTAATTTTGCCTCCCAGGGAGACATGAGGTAATGGGGATATTTTTCTATTGTCACAACTAAGGCAGTGCTACTGGCTTCTAGTGGGTAGAGGCCAGGCATGCTACTAAACACTCTACAATGCACAGGATAGCTCCCACAGCAAAGAATTATGACACCCAAAATTTCAATAGTGCTGAAGTTGAAAAAACCTGCTAGTAGCATAATACAGGGAACTGGAGACCATACACATGTACAAAGCACAGGAGAGCCTGGCAAGTAACAGGCAGGTCTTGGTATTAGGACACTTGTATATCTGTATCTTGGATCCACCACTTGCTGTTGACAAGCTATTTATCTTACCCGAGCCTCAGTTTCCAAATAGGGATAATAACAGTACTGTATTACTCTGTTCTCACACTGCTATAAAGATACTACCTGAGACTGGGTAATTTATAAATGAAAGAGGTTTAATTGACTCACAGTTCCACATGGCTGGGAGGCCTCATGAAACTTACAATCATGGCAGAAGGTGAAGCAGCAGGAAGGCACGTCTTACATGGTGGCAGGAAAGAGAGATAGCAAGGAAGTGCCACACTTTATAACCATCAGATCTCATGAGAACTCCCTCACTATCACAAGAACGGCATGGAGGAAACTGCCCCCATGATCCAATCACCTTCCACCAGGACCTCCCTCGACATGTGGGGATTACAATTAGAGATGATATTTGGCTAGGGACACAGAGCCAAACCATATCAAGCACCTACCTCATGGCAATATTAAGAGGCTCAGTGAGTTAGTGTTTAGCTTAAATGCCTGGGATGTGGAAACACACAATGTTGATATTATTATTAATTAAAGGTATAGCAAGCAAAACAGTAGGAGAGAGATAACCTGTTTTACTACACTAGGTAAGAAAAGAGAGGAGAATTAAGAAAGAAACATTACAATGACACTATAGTCTTAGTAACAGTCACAGGGTTATTAATGTTTTCCTACCGTGCAAGTGTATCCTGGATTGTATTCACAATAGTTCAGACAAATTAAATCGTTATTAAGTAATATTCTGTTAGCACAATGGAATTAATCACCTTTAACCACTTTGGAAGAAATTCAATAGACATTAGCTTTCTGGAGTTGCAAAAGTTCATCATTAACAGTACTCGTTGTTCTATTTCCTGTGGTGCTTTCTTAAGAAAGGCTTTATTCAGAAGAAAATGACTTAGTGATAGCATTTAAAGTTGCATCTACCACTGGTTAATACTCATTTTTTCCAGAAATTCTTTTATGAAAATATCACAATACTTTTGATGTGTGCAAACATGAATCTGGATTTTTACACCTATTGCGGTAACACTCGGTTTTCAACTAACTCACATCCAGATATTCCTGCAATCAATCCTGGGTGCCTTGAAGCCAAGCAGCTCTCCTTTGCAGCATCATCAGAAGGCAGCCTCTCGCTCAGATTTTCTGGGCGTTGCTCTCTTCATGCCTTTCTCCCCGCAGGTCTGCAGCACCAAGAGCTCCTCTTTTCCCTCCAGCTGCTCACTTCCCACCAGTCTTTCCTCCCCTGCCCCTTAACCATCCTGATGGTGCCATGTGTCCTCTCTGCCACATTCATGGCTGGTAAAAATATTTTTTTCCCCAAATCTCCCTCGGACAACAGATCATACTCCTCCCTGCAGAGCCCCTTCAGATTCCATTCATCAGACCTGCTATTCGGGGAACAGAGACTCCTTTGGAAACTTCACACCTTTCTTCATGCCCTTCCGTGGGGAGGGTGTGGGCATAAGGACTGAGGAAACACAGGGAGGCAGAAACCAACAGAGGTGGAGGGGGAGCTGTGGAAGGAGAGACGGAGGGATGGTAAAGAAGATGTACAGCTTGTAAGGGAAAGGGCAATCATCAGGCAAGTAGATAGCCCCCCACCAAAAAAAAAAAAAAAAAAGGCATGGGACTCACAACTCTGTTTCCGTGTGTAGAAACCATTTATGTATACACAGCAGAACCAATCAAGCACTGCCACAGCCTCAAGACATTTTATTTATTTCCCTCTGAGCTACCCAACCAGTTGTGAAGTGAGTAGAAGAACATTACCGTCTTCACCCTCTCAGATCAGGAAACTTGATACAAAGAGGTTACAGTTTGCCCACTCTCTCCCTCCCAAAGTGGCTGGAAAATGGGGAAAAGACAGGAGAGAAACGGAACCCAGGTTTGCCAAATTTAAGTCTCCTACAAAAGAGATGTGCAAGAAAAGCCAGCCGAAAGAAATAGAGTAATGAGAGGCCAGACAAAGAAGTAAAGTAAGCACTGGGACTGTGATAAGGGTGGACGGAGATGGAAGCAGGAAGCGGGCAGGAAAAAAGAGTTAAACAGTGACAGAAGAGAACCCTACCCAAGGACCAGCACAGGAGGTCAGCAGTGGACCACCGGCCTCCTCCCTCAGCCACAGGCTCACCTAACAAAGCTAAGCGACCAGACGGAAAACCGTCCTGTAAGAATACACTCAAAACAGTAAGTCTCACCTCCATTCTTTTCAATATAGGCTTTAATTCAAAATGCACTCAAGGAGAGGGAAGGGAGGAACTAGGACACTGTTTAGAAGGGGTAATTACACTAAATACACTGACCTTCGCTGAAAAATAGAACGGACAGGTGGCTACAGAAGCCAGCTCTTACCCCTCTTGCCGTCCCCATCCCATACCTTGCCGTTCCCCACCCCATACCCCAAACCGTCTTGGTTTCTTGACTCCTCTGGTCCAGTAAGAACCTACCAACGTGTTTGTTTGTTTTTCTTTTAACACTTGAGGTTGTGATTAAACAATCCCCAACTCGTCTTCATCTCTTTTTTCTGAAGTTGCTTTTATTAATTGAATTTTTAAAACTCCGGTTTCATCTCCACGTGCATTTTCCCATCGTTCTTTAGATTTAGGAGAAACCCACGGAGGCGCGGCGCTCTCCACAGCCGTCTCTAATGGAGGGAAGCGTGCCTTGAAGTCAGTCCCGGTGCGCCCCCTCCTCCCCCGGCGCCCCTTCCCAAACCCCGTCGGATCTCCAAAGGCTGGAATAGGCGGTGCGGCTGTAGCCCGCGCTGTAATCGTAGGATACCTGATGGGGCGGCGGCGGCGGGGGCAGGGCGCAGTCTGGAAAGAAGGGGGCGAAAGAGGCCAAATGGCCCGGCCCGTCCTCCCCGCCGGGAGAATCCGCAGCGGCGGGGTACAGGGGGCGCAAGGGCTCGTTCAAGGTCAAGCCGCCGCGGGGGGCAGTCAGGGGGGACTTTTTGGTCGGGGGGCAGCCCGGGACGCTCCAGGGCTCGGGGTACAGTAGGTTTCCCACCACTGCCGGCGGCGGCTCAAAGAGGCCGGGCTCCAGCTCCGGGGGACCCCGCAGTACGGAGGCTCCGGCGGGGAACACGTCGAGAGGCTCGGCGGCCAGCAAGACGGCCGCCTCGGTGCCGGCGCCATAGTCGGGCCCCAGCAGCTCAAAGAACTCCACGGCCTCCGCGCCCTTCTCCAGGTCGCCCAAGCTCACGTCCGGCCCCGACGGGACACACCCGCCGCCGCCTGCCCGGGACGGCTCGGTGAAGAAGGACGGAGGCAGGTTGCGTGCCCGCAGCGGGACCTTCCTGGCCCCTGGGATCGCCGTGGCCCCCGCAGGGCCTGCCACGTCCCCTCCGGCGCCCCCAGTGCCCGCACCTCCTAGCCCGGCAGCCGGCGCAGCCACCGCACCCCCCGCCGGCTCGGCACCCCCGGGGACGTGGCGCAGGGAGTCGAAGAGCGCGGCCAGACTTCGGCTTTGCAAGCTGGCTGCCGCCGCGGCCTGCGACGCCTCCCGCCTGGGGGCAGCCTTGCCGTGGGCCGGGGCCGCGACTGTCGGGGCGCTAGGGGCGGCCAGCGGCCGTTTGGCTGGCGTGTCGGCGGCGCTCGGGGAGGGCGGGCCGGGGGGCGCGGCGCCCATGAGGCCGCTGCAGCGCTTGATCTGCTTCTGCAGGTACTTGCGGTGGTTCACCTTCCGCTTCGACTTGCCCGGCTTGTCCAGCGCCAGCTTGATGTTGCTGGACGCCGAGTCAATGAAGCTGAGTAGATCGCGGGTGGCCTCGCGCACGTCCCCTCCTTCGGCTCCCGACAGCAGCGCACCCGCCGGAGCCCCGGTCTCATCGTCCTCGAAACAGCAGCCCTTGTCCAGGGCTCCGAAGGCGCCCCCTAGCCCGTCCGGGGAGCCCCCGAAGCCGAAGGGCACGAAAGGGTGCGTGCTGAGGAGCGCCGCCTGCACCGCCATCGCCGCGGCTCCTGGGCTGCCCGCAGCGCTGCCCGTGCGCCCCCGCCAGCTCCTGCCCGCCGCCCAGGCCCGGCTACCGCCCCGGCGCGGCGCGCGCGGCGCAGCCTACTAGCTCCGGGCCTGGCTCGCTGCGCGGCCTCCCGGGGGAGCTCATTAGGTCTTGTAAGCAAGGGGCGGAGGGAGGGAGCGCGCGGCGACCGCCCCGGTGGTGGAGGGGAGGGGCTTACTTAGCATGGCTTGGAGGAGTGGGGGGTCGCTTTAGTTTTCTGAGCTTTCTGAAGCTCAACGCCTTAACCCCTTCGTTTGCCTTTGCCCCACGGCGTTTCTCTTGACTCCTCCAACCGCAAGGGGTGAGGAAGAGATGGCTGGTCCTCAAACTCCAGCTCACGCCCATGAGGCCGCTGCAGCGCTTGATAGGCTTCTGCAGGTACTTGCGGTGGTGCCTCTCCTGAGGCAAGAAGGCAGGAGTCTAGAGACGTGGGTTTCAGTCCAGCTGTATAACAACACCCACCAGCTTCCGGGCGCTTGCTTCTGCCAGGCGCTGTCCATCTATTATCTCATTTAATCCTTGAACAACAGCCCTGTGAATTACATGTTATCGCCATTCAACAAACGTGGACACTGCGCCTCAGGGAGGTTCAGTGAGTTGGCCAAAGTCAGATCTAGCCCATTGTGACTCCAAAGCCATTCCTAAGCCCTTGACAATACTTGCGTCCTCTCTTGCCCTTGCCTTTCTCATCTATTAAGATGGGGAAGGAAAATGAGTATTTCTTAAAGCTCTAGACCTGATCCTAAGATTCTAACCTGAGTTTTCCCAGGATTCTCAAGCCCAGTGCTCTTTCTTCTTGACTGTTTGCCACTTGATTGTTACGAGTAACAATTGGCTAACAGTAAATTGAGGCCAGCAGTGGCCCATCTTTTATTAATACATAGCAGGAGGCAATGGAGAAAGGAGTCGATCTGGCTAAGCCCCCTGTTACTTGAGAACACTGTGTGTGTATAAAACTCTCAGCATGTTAGAATAAAAGATGGATTGGAACCTCTCCCCCACCTGTCATACCATTTAGGTCATCCCTGGAATTTTCATTGCATTTCAGGGATCATCTTGAAGTTCACTTAAAACTAATTTCACCTGGGCAATCCTCTTGGGATAGATAGAGAAAACGAGCAATAAGGTCATTTTCACAAGAGATTCAGAAAAGGCTTGGGTTCTGGTCTTAGCCACCACTCAATAACCTCATGACTTAGGTTGAAATCGTTGCTCTGCTGAGTGCATGGCTTTAGACAAACCAGCATACTCTCTCTGTTTAGCTCACTCATGTTAAATGCAGGTAAAGTTGCCCTCCCCACAGGGCACTTGTGATATTTAAATGATACATTGTTCCATAGCCTGGATGAGTATTCACCCTTACTTCTCTGAAACATAAAAAGGTGACTATATTCCCTTATGTGTCTTCTGGATCATAGGGTGTTCATGAGCATTAAGTGAGATCACAGATGCTTCTCAATTTGTGATAGAGCAACATCCTGATAAACCCATTATAAGTTGAAAATATTGTAGGTTGAAATGCATGTAATAAACTGATTAAAGTTGGAAAATCATAAAGTTGAACCATCATAAGTTGGGAACTGTCTGTATATGAAAACACTGTGTGTGTGATAAAGTGTTCTGTAAATAAGTTACTCTAGTTTTGATGCAGAGCTTGCATAGGAGAGACATAGACCATCTCTTTCAAAACTCTTTTCATTAAGCCTCATTTTGTAGATGTAGCAAAACCATTTTTGAACACCATGAAGGCACAGCCTTACCAAAGAAAAAAGGCCAGATGGGCCATCAGAGAAATGCAAATCAAAACCACAATGAGATACCATCTCACACCAGTTAGAATGACGATCATTAAAAAGTCAGGAAACAACAGGTGCTGGAGAGTATATGGAGAAATAGGAACACTTTTACACTGTTGGTGGGACTGTAAACTAGTTCCACCATTGTGGAAGACAGTGTGGCGATTCCTCAAGGATCTAGAACTAGAAATACCATTTGACCCAGCCATCCCATTACTGGGTATATACCCAAAGGATTATAAATCATGCTGCTATAAAGACGCATGCACACATATGTTTATTGTGGCACTATTCACAATAGCAAAGACTTGGGACCAACCCAAATGTCCATCAATGATAGACTGGATTAAGAAAATGTGGCACATATACACTGTAGAATACTATGCAGCCATAAAAAAGGATGAGTTCATTTCTTTTGTAGGGACATGGATGAAGCTGGAAACCATCATTCTGAGCAAACTATCACAAGGACAGAAAACCAAACACTGCATAGGTGGGAACTGAACAATGAGAATACTTGGACACAGGGTGGGGAACGTTACACACCAAGGCCTGTCATGGGGTGGGGGAAGGGGGGAGGGATAGCATCAGGAGATATAACTAATGCTAAATGACGAGTTAATGGGTGCAGCACACCAACATGGCACATGTATACATACGTAACAAACCTGCACATTGTGCACATGTACCTTAGAACTTAAAGTATAATAAAAAAGAAAGAAAAAAGGCCAGATGAACATTTTTCATTTAGAAGATGAAGGCACTTCCCAAACCCACATAGCTGAGCCAAACTTTTTATTTTAAATTCGAATTGGCTCAATTATCATGGACTTTTCATTTGAGTTACACACAGCATTTTGTCCTCCATGGCCTAACTGTCTGTTTTACTCTTGGTGGTATTCGCATTCAGAAAATTGTGCAGACCTGTCACTGATTTGTGCTTCTTCCACTCCAGATGTGGATGTCAGCACTGCCCATCCCCTTTCCAACAAGGCATTCCATAGGTTTCCAGGTCTGGCAGCCAAAAGCACTAACTTTTTTTTTCACCTTCTGTCAACTGAGCACTCTTACAAGTCCTTGGACACCAATTGCACAGTACTCTACATTTAATTGACATCTTAGTCTGAAAAAACTCTTAATCCCCAGTTATCTAAATCCTAAAATTATATTTGAAATAAATTGAATATGAAAAGCTTCATATGTAAAAGTCTTTCTTCATTTCTATTGGAGTTCTGCACATCACAGTTGGTTTGAAGTTAGATAAGGCCAGGTTCAAATTCTGGCCCTGCCTATTGCTGTTGAACTGCTTGGACAAGTCAGTTCATCTTCCAAAGGCTCAAACTCCTTATCTGAAAAAAGAGAATGGTCATAATTGTTCTCAGGGTGAGGATTACACGACATAACAGGCAAGGAATGCCTCTGAATCTTACTTTTCTTGTCTGCACAGTGGAGATAATCTCAACTCCTCAAGGTTGTTGTGAGATGGTATATATAAAAGCACCTGACACAAAATAGCAGTTCAACAAATGTCCATGTTATTGATTCCTTAGGCCCCACCCATTCCTTACCAACACATTACCCTATGAAACCAGCATCATTTGTCCTTTCCCTCAGCAAAGTGAGTGACTATTTTCAAATGCAAGAGAGCAGCTATACTTGGGGGTTGTAGAAACTTACAAAAAGACAATGAAATATAGGAGAAAGAGTGCTAAAACTGGAGCTGGAGACTAACACTGGAGTCCAGTCCTGCCTTTATTATCTGACTGCCTATGGAAAAGTCACTTAACCTTCAGGACCTCGATGTTCCCATCCATAAATGGGGAATAATAATGTAATCCTATTTGATAGGGCTATTGTGAAAATCAATAAGATAATGGAAATTGAAGTTTTTGTAAACCGTGGAGCTCTATATACAAATATAAGAAATTCATGGCTTAGAAGTTCTATAGCCTGATTCACAAAATTGATCCTTACAAATAAATATCCATCCAGTCACTGATTTTTTCCAACAGAAAGATATTGACACCCACAATGTGCTCAGCACTATGCTAGTACTGGGGATACAGAGATAAGAAGCCATGATTTCTACCCTTTGGGTGGAAAGACAAACATGCAAACAAGCCATTGTAATATAATGTGATACATGTCCAATGGAAGTAAAAGGACCCTCAAGTCTTCTCACAGGAGTTGGAGAAGCCTGCATAGACGTGCAGCATTTGAGCTAAGACTTAAATGATATATCTGACTGTGTAAAGCAAACACACAATATCTATGGCAGAGAGAACAGCCTGGGCAGAGGCATGGCTAAATGAAAGCAGTGGTGTTTATGGAAAAATTTAGGCAATAGGGCAACAAAGAACAGCTTCTGCTTGAAGTAATTCTATACCTGAAACCAAAATAAATCCTTAGAGCTTCCACTGTCCAACTAAATTGTACACATAGACCTAGCCTCAAGGCCTTGGCGCTTTTTCCCTTGATCTCCTTTCCTTTGGGGAAGAGCTCTATCTGGAATAAAATTGGTTTCAGTAAAGTTAGTGGCCAGCTCTTGCCAAGCCCATCAGTCCCTCCTCCTACTCCCCGAGTGAGCACATTCATTTGAGTGGCTTTGACATCAATACATTTCACTTCCTATGGAGCAGAGGGACCCGGCTCCAGCCTGCAGTAGGGGCTCTCTGCAGAACTCCAAACTAGAGCTCTTTCACCCCAGTGACGCTTAATGCTGTGCAAGTGGGATTAGTCTCCTTGGGAACCAAGTCCCCCAGGGGCTCAAGGGCTGAATTCGCCCCAAACCGTTTGGGAGAATTGAGATTTCATATTGTTCTTTTACACTTGGATTTCAGGACATTACTTACACAAAAGCCCACCTGAGAGCTGCCTCCTTTCTTGTGGGTAAATATAGCAGCAGGATCAAAAGCTGACTTATTTATTTTGTTTTCCTCTTTTGTAACTTTAATCATATTCCCTGCAGGACAATCTTAGCCCTCAGAGGTGTCAGGAATGTACATTCATAATGAAAGAAATAATTATGCATCTGTTTTTCTCTCCCTTCCCAAACCAATTTCCTGTCATTCATTATTTTTTAAATCTCAAATAAAGCAAATTAATTCCTAAATTTTACTGCATGATTTATAAAGTATCATTATCATCATCACAATACAGGGTTACCTTACCAATTGTGCACCCTCAAAAATGTCTCTTGTTTTCTTTCTTATCGTTTCCCCCTGCAAACCAGATTCTACTAACACTAGATTTTAATTTATGTCTTAAAATATTAGATGTTATTCTGGTTTTCTATAGTTATATAACAAATTACTCCAAAACTTAGTGGCTTAAATCAACAACCATTTTATTGTATCCCACAATAATATGGGTAAGTAATTTGAGCAAGAGGCTGGCTAGGTGATCCTCCTGCTTCATGTGACGTTGACAATGGCTGGCCTGGAGGATTCAACATGGCATCATTCACATGACTGCACCTGCGCCTACACATACTGGCCTCTCCAGTATGTTGGTCTAAGAGTACTCAGACTCCTTATGTGGAGCCTCAGGAATACTGGAGGCAGTGCTGCAAGAGGCCCATGTGGCACCTGCCAGGCTTCTTATGACCTAGCCCAAGAATTCCCAGAATGTCACTTTCAAAACTTTCTATTGGTCAGGCAAGTCATTAAGGCCAGCTCAGATTCAAAGGAAGGGAAATTAGAATTTACCCCTTAATGGAAGAAATGACAAAGAATTTGTTTGGTATGTCTCTTAAATCTCTTTTAATATATAACCACATACACATACTGTTTTGTTTTCTTTGTGATTTGTTTGTTGAAGAAACTGCATCTTTATCTTGTCAACTTTCCCACATTCTGGACTTAGTTGGTTGCATCTGTCTCTATGATGCCACCTAACATGTTTCTATGGTCCATGTGTTTCCTGTAAATGAGGAATAGATGTAGAGGCTTGATCAGATTCATGTTCTTTTTTATGCTGTTTTATATGTATGCTACAATATGTGCAATAGTTTTGGAATAACAATGCCAATATTCTTACAAACAACACAACTACTACAAACAGTTTAATTCTTTTTTCTTTGTCATTCCCATTTTTTTTCTTCAAAACCTATCCCAATAGGGAAGAACAGTCCTATTACTATGTTTCAAATTCACTTTAAAACACTATCTCTGGTTGGCCGGGCACAGTGGCTCACGCCTGTAATCCCAGCACTTTGGGAGACCAAGATGGGTAGATCATGAGGTCAGGAGTTCGAGACCTGCCTGGCCAACATAGTGAAACCCTGTCTCTACTAAAAATACAAAAAATTAGCTGGGAGTGGCAGCGCACGCCTATAGTCCCAGCTACTTGGGAGGCTGAGGCAGGAGAATCGCTTGAACCTGCAGTGAGCCGAGATCGTGCCACCGCACTCCAGCCTGGGCAAAAGAGCAAGACTCCATCAAAAAAAAAAAAAAAAACTATCTCTGGTTATGCCACCCCCTCAATGCACAATCAGATTCACTTGTTTTACTTTGCTTTTTATGAAAATAGCTTTATAAATCTTTAATTTTGTTTTATAATTTTTATACAGTTTACATGGTTTCAAAGTCAAAACTGTGTCACAAGATATATTCAGGAAGGGCTAACCTCTACCATAGTTCCCTCCACAATTTTCTCCCCACCTCCTAGAGTTAATCATTGTTGTTTTGTTTTGTTTGGGTTTAGGCCTATAATTCGTTAACTCAGTCATATTTTCATTATACATACTTTCCTCTAACTTGTTCTTTTCACTTAACGATATATCTTCCTTCCTTTTTTTTTTTTTTTTACAGTGTGTAGTATTCCATTGAATGGATCTACTATAGTTTATTCAACTAGTCCTGTTTTTATTAACTTATTTGGAGGTTTTACAGACCTTTTATATTATAGATAGTGCTACAATGAATAATTTCAATGTAAAATCAAGATTTACTAATTCCTAGTCTGTTGCTTCTTTTATACTATTGGTGTAGCTCTGAAAATAAGGCATATACTAATTTATATTATATTTCTCCTTTCATTTACTTAATAAACATTTATTAAGTACAGATTATGTGTCAGGAAGTGGTAATAATTTGGGGGGAACACAGAGATGCATAAAGTCAGATCCTATCCTCAAGAAATTCATAATCTTATAGACAATGCAGACTCATCTTCAATAGAATGCAAAGCCTTATAAAATAAGGTGTGAATGAATCATTGTGGGTTCAACAGAAAGAGAAATTCACTCAGATCAAGGAAATTGGGAAGGAGACATGGATAATGTGACATTTGAATACAACTCTCAGGAAGAGAAGAATTTCCCAAAGTATATAACATAAATAAGACATATAGGCCACATGGAGACAGAAATGATATTTTTCCTTAGATAGGATTTTTAAAAATTTTTTACAAAGAGAATCATTTCATATATTACTTATTTATATCTACCACATGTTTAGTCAAAAATGTTAATATTTCAAATGAATATGGATGGCATTTTCAGTAATTAATAAGTACTTCTGTGTTTGTGTTTGTGTTTATGTTTATAGGAAAATAGTGGGAGACAATGCTAACTGGGCTAGAATTATTAAAGATACTGAATGCCAAGCCACAAATGTATAATCAACATTAAACTCTAAAGTATGTCTCAGCCTTTCTGTATCTCTTGAGAGATATTGGGTTTGGTTTATGCCAAAGGAAAATAAGATCTGGAGAGAAAATATCTGGGTTTAAGTTTCAGATCTACTTTTTAAAGTGAATCTTGTTTATTTATTTATTTTATTCTGCTTTATTTTCAGAAGGAATTTTAGGCCACTTATAAGGGTACATAAAATGCAATAAAATAACACAAATTAAAAGCAGGATGACAACCTAATGCTCAAATATTGTTTCCTAATACCATTCTCCAATAACAAAGAGCTAGAGCTCCTAGGATAACTGGTTGATTCTGGACTGGGGCAGGGAATATACAAGATGATCCTGAAACATCTAATAGTTCAAGGAAGCAAGGAAGTGCTCAAATCAGAAAACAATGAGGGTATGTCAAAGGGATACAGGAACCAACTAAAATAACTCTTTAATGACCAAAACTGGGACAATTTGAGCCACAGAATAAATAATGGGCTACAGAATTATAAGCCAAAGATAAAATAAATAAATGTGTCCATACTAATGTAGTCAAAGGATGGAATAAATACATGAGAGAAAACAGACCATCTCCCATGCAAAAAAAATTTCAAGTAACTTAGATACTCTGCTCTTAAGAGGGTGAATCATAACTCCCCACTCCTTAAATGTGATCTGTGCATGATGACTTCCTTCTAAAGAGTACATTATAAAATGAGAGAAAAGAATGACTTTGCAGTAGAGAAATCTGACAAGCACTATTCAGCCAGGTGATCAAGATTAATAGCAATAGCGATGTTATGTTGATAATATCCTTAATAGTATATGATGAAAGTGAAATTTTATTTCTCTGGCCTTTCCAAAAACCTATTACTCCCATCTAATCATGAGAACATCAGACAAATTCCAATGGAGAGGCATTCTACAAAATACCTGACCAATCCTCCTTAACACTACTAAGGTCATCAAAAACATGGAAAGTCTGAGAAACTCTCACAGCCAAGAGGAGCCTAAGACATGATGACTAAATGTAATGTGGTATCCTGGACGGGATCCTGGAACAGAAAAAGGATGTTAGGTGAGACTAAGAAAATCCGAATGAAGTATTAAGTTGGTGCAAAAGAGATGTTCAACGTTAACCTTGTAGGAATTCCAGTAAAAAAGAACAAAGTGGAGGCGAAAAACATTGTCAAAAAAATAAAGCACAGAAATTTTGTAGAACTGAAGAAAATGCGTTTCCAAATTAAAAGAACCCACTGAATGCCTAGCAAACTTAATGAAAAAAAGACACCAAAGCACATTATTATAAATGTTTAGAACATCAAGGAATAAAGATAAGACCTGAAAGATTCCAGAGAGAAATAAACATCATGTACAAAAAATAAAAACAAACTAGAAAAGAATCAGAATAATACCATACCTCTCATTAACAGCACTGGAACTTGGAAAACAATGAGGCAATGCCCTTAAAAATCTGAGAGAAAATTATTTCTTACTTAGAATTCTGTAGTAAACCCAATGCTCAATCAAGCATGAGGATAGAATAACATTTTTGTTTGCTTGTTTATTGTTTGTTTGTTTTGAGACAGGGTCGCACTTTGTCATCCAGGCTCGAGTGCAGGGGTTGCAAACGCAATTCAGAGACTCTACCTCCTGGGCTTAATGGATCCTCCTACCTTAGCACCCCCAAGTAGCTGGGACTACAGGTGCATGCCACAATGTCTGGCTAATTTTTGTAATTTTTGTAAAGACGGGGTTTTGCTATGTTGCAGAGGCTGGTCTCGAACTCCTGAGCTCAAGTCATCCATCTGGCTCGGCCTCCCAAAGTGCTGGGATTATAGGCATAAGCCATCGCACCTGGCCCAGAATAACATTTTAAGACATGCAATATATTATGAAATTTCCTCTCAGGAAACTTTTCTTAGGGAGCCATTGAATAATGTGCTCCATGAAGAAAGTAGAAGAAAAGGGTATCCAGAAAACAGGAGATCTATTGTGGAAAAGAAGCAAAGAGAATTCCCCAGACAATGATTAAGAGAAACATCAGGACAATAGCCATATGGCAAGCCTAGTGACAATCACTCCAAATTGGAACAGGAGAATGTAGTGCTCGAGGAAGGGTGACTCCAAGAAAAATAAATGGAAGTGACATATTTCCTTATGTATTTGATCATAATGATAGGAAGTGGTATATACTCTTGTTGCTTACCCACAACTGTCCCATTTTTATTCTTACACAACACAGTCCATCACCTTCAGTGGAGGCTAAAAATGATGGGCAATTGTACTTTCCTTTTAGCAAGACCATGGACATGAGATCCAATCTCGACCAATGGGACATTAAGTCTATCTTGGAATTTTAGGAAAGTCTCTCCTTACCTATATATAAGAAAAAAGAAATAAAGGGAGAGAAAAGGAAGAGGGATGAAGAAGTGTTCCTCTTCCTGCCTTTGGTGTATGGAAGTGATACTTGGAGCTATAATAGTCATCTTATGATCATGAAAGGTCAAGCCTGAAAACAAAAAATCAACATGCTGTGGCTGGCAAAACAGAAATGTGAAAAGCACCTGTATTCATAATGACATTATAATTGTCACTGAATTAACCAACCACAAAAAGCCCTAGCTACAGACTTCTTTATCAGTGAGGAAATCTTTAAAACCTATTTTGTTTAGGTTGGACATGATGCTGCCTGCAATCAAAAGCATTCTAAATTCCATAAGAAGATGCTATCCTTCTATTAAATTGTTTAGGGAAGAATTAATGAAATGTATATGGAAAACTAAGTATCCCCCAAAGACAAGAAAATTATTTATTTCAGGCAAAACAAAAAACTGTACAAAAAATTTCAGTAAAATATAGATGAACTGTGGAAAGCGTGTACAGAATAATAAAATAATCATTAAATCAATATCAATTTGATGACTGTTGAGTGTATAATCAACAAGATGCCTTGTTTGATCCAAATATCCAGAACTGTCTAACAGAACCACAAAACATTTGCTCTCGTTTCCAATAACCTGTAATTGAGAGTTAGGACTTCTAAGTTAATATAAATAGAGAGTGCAGAGAATAAGAAAAATTGCTCAGTTATGGAGTCTACTTCTGAAGCATTCTCTTTTGATCTGGATACACACACATGGCAAAAGACTGTATATGATTTCATTACTCTGAGTGAGATAAAATTTTTAATTCCTTTTTTAAAGCTGTTTTTTCTTGCTAAATTCTGATTAGTTTTTGTTTTTAATTTTATTTCACTTGCCTAAAACTAGAGGTCTATATTAATGGATATGGGATTTCTTTTAGGGTTGATAAAAAAGTTTCCAGAATTAGTGGTAATGCTTGTACAACTTCATGAATATATATATTAAAAAAACACTGAATTGCACACTTGGAAAACTGAATTTTATGGCATGTCAATTACATCTTTTTTAAAAAATGGTGGTCCATTTTCACGATATTGATTCTTCCTACCCATGAGCATGGAATGTTCTTCCATTTGTTTGTATCCTCTTTTATTTCATTGAGCAGTGGTTTGTAGTTCTCCTTGAAGAGGTCCTTCACGTCCCTTGTAAGTTGGATTCCTAGGTATTTTATTCTCTTTGAAGCAATTGTGAATGGGAGTTCACTCATGATTTGGCTCTCTGTTTGTCTGTTATTGGTGTATAAGAATGCTTGTGATTTTTGTACATTGATTTTGTATCCTGAGACTATGCTGAAGTTGCTTATCAGCTTAAGGAGATTTTGAGCTGAGACAATGGGGTTTTCTAGATATACTATAATCATGTCATCTGCAAACAGGGACAATTTGACTTCCTCTTTTCCTAATTGAATACCCTTTATTTCCTTCTCCTGCCTAATTGCCCTGGCCAGAACTTCCAACACTATGTTGAATAGGAGTGGTGAGAGAGGGCATCCCTGTCTTGTGCTACTCATCTGACAAAGGGCTAATATCCAGAATCTACAATGAACTCCAACAAATTTACAAGAAAAAAACAAACAACCCCATCAAAATGTGGGCAAAGGATATGAACAGACACTTCTCAAAAGAAGACATTTATGCAGCCAAAAGACACATGAAAAAATGCTCATCATCACTGGCCATCAGAGAAATGCAAATCAAAACCACAATGAGATACCATCTCACACCAGTTAGAATGGTGATCATTAAAAAGTCAGGAAACAACAGGTGCTGGAGAGGATGTGGAGAAATAGGAACACTTTTACACTGTTGGTGGGACTGTAAACTAGTTCAACCATTGTGGAAGTCAGTGTGGCGATTCCTCAGGGATCTAGAACTAGAAATACCATTTGACCCAGCAATCCCATTACTGGGTATATACCCAAAGGACTATAAATCATGCTGCTATAAAGACACATGCACACGTATGTTTATTGCGGCATTATTCACAATAGCAAAGACTTGGAACCAACCCAAATGTCCAACAATGATAGACTGGATTAAGAAAATGTGGCACATATACACCATGGAATACTATGCAGCCATAAAAAATGATGAGTTCACGTCCTTTGTAGGGACATGGATGAAATTGGAAATCATCATTCTCAGTAAACTATCGCAAGAACAAAAAACCAAACACCGCATATTCTCACTCATAGGTGGGAATTGAACAATGAGAACACACGGACACAGGAAGGGGAACATCACACTCTGGGGACTGTTGTGGGGTGGGGGGAGGGGGGAGGGATAGCATTGGAAGATATACCTAATGCTAGATGACGAGTTGGTGGGTGCAGCGCACCAGCATGGCACATGTATACATATGTAACTTACCTGCACATTGCGCACATGTACCATAAAACCTAAAGTATAATAATAATAATAAAAATAAAAAAAAATAAAAAAAAAAAAAAAAAAAAAAAAAGAAAAAATGCTCATCATCACTGGCCATCAGAGAAATGCAAATCAAAACCACAATGAGATACCATCTCACACCAGTTAGAATGGTGATCATTAAAAAGTCAGGAAACAACAGGTGCTGGAGAGGATGTGGAGAAATAGGAACACTTTTACACTGTTGGTGGGACTGTAAACTAGTTCAACCATTGTGGAAGTCAGTGTGGCGATTCCTCAGGGATCTAGAACTAGAAATACCATTTGACCCAGCAATCCCATTACTGGGTATATACCCAAAGGACTATAAATCATGCTGCTATAAAGACACATGCACACGTATGTTTATAGCGGCACTATTCACAATAGCAAAGACTTGGAACCAACCCAAATGTCCAACAATGATAGACTGGATTAAGAAAATGTGGCACATATACACCATGGAATACTATGCAGCCATCAAAAATGATGAGTTCATGTCCTTTGTAGGGACATGGATGAAATTGGAAATCATCATTCTCAGTAAACTATCGCAAGGACAAAAAACCAAACACTGCATGTTCTCACTCATAGGTGGGAATTGAACAATGAGAACACATGGACACAGGAAGGGGAACATCACACTCTGGGGACTGTTGTGGGGTGGGGGTAGGGGGGAGGGATAGCATTAGGAGATATACCTAATGCTAAATGACGAGTTAATGGGTGCAGCATACCAGCATGGCACATGTATACATATGTAACTAACCTGCACATTGTGCACATGTACCCTAAAACTTAAAGTATAATTAAAAAAAAAAGAAAAAAATTATTAAAAAAAAAATGGTGGTCCATATGTATGCTGAGTTTCCACTAAGAGGTTCCCATACAAGCCTGGGCAACTTAGCAAGACCTAGTTTCTGCTAAAAAAAGAAAGAAAAAATAGCCTGGCATGGTGGTGCACACCTGCAGTCCCAACTACTTTGGAGGCTGAGCCGGGAGGATGGCTTGAAGCTGGAGGATCGAGGCTGAAGTGAGCTATGATCATACCACTGCACTCCAGCCTGGGTGACAGAGCGAGACCTTGTCTAAAAAAAAAAAACACTCCCACATGTAAAAGTTTGACAAAGATGATCAGGGATGGACACTAGATCTCTAATGAGGTGGAAGTCAGGCAACCATTCGCACTTTTTCTTCCAGGCAGTTTCATGGGCTGTGAAGAGTCCCGGGTTCATGTGGGCTGTTAAAGCTGTCCTACATAATGCTGAGCAACAAATTCATTAACTCAACCAATGAAATTATCAATTTGCCATCTTAAAATCCTCTATTCACAGAGTGCAGCACTGTTCTGAGGTTGCAATGGCCCAGAGAAGTTAGGCAACATCCCATTTTCAAGACCACAAAGTCCAGTCTGTAACTGAAAAAGTATAAGGGATTGTGGCAACACAGACAGTAGAGGAGTATCTGGCTAAAAGATGAGAGAAAGCTTCACACAGGCTTGAAGGCTGGGGAGGAAACTGCCATGGGGGAAAAGGGGGAAAGGGCATTTCAGGTGAAAACACAGCCAGGTCACAGAAGACACAGGGGTAGGAGACAGAATGCATTAGCAGAAGAGTGAGATGCTCCCCTAGAATATGGTTTGCATGGATGGAAGTGGCAGGAGAGGTGGCCAGAGTCAGATGAGAAAGGGCTTGAATGCATACTAAAACTTTTTGGCATTCTGTATTATCCTGATACCAAAACCAGACAAAGACACATCAAAAAAAGAAAACTACAGGCCAATACTTCTGATAAATATTGATGAAAAATCCTCAATAAAATACTAACAAACTGAATTCAACAATACATTGAAAAGATCATTCATCATGACCAAGTGGGATTTATCCTGGGATGCAAGGATGGTTCAACATATGCAAATCAATCATATTGATTGATACAGCATATCAATAGAATGAAGGGTAAAAACCATATGATCATTTCAATTCATGCCGAAAAAGCATTTGATAAAATTCAGCATCCCTTCATAATAAAAACCCTAAAAAAACTGAGTATAGAAGGAACATACCTCAACATAATAAAAGCCATATATGACAGACTCACAGCTAGTATCATACTGAATATGAAAATCTTTCCTCTAAGATCTGTAACATTACAAGGATGTCCACTTTCACCACTTTTATTCAACACAGTACTGGAAGTCCTGGCTAGAGCAATCAGACAAGGGAGAGAAATAAAGGACATCCAAATAGGAAAGGAAGAGGTCAAATTATCCATGTTGCAGACTATATGATCTTATATTTGGAAAAACCTAAAGAATTCACCAAAAACTGTTAGAACTCATAAACGAATTCAGTAAAGTTGCAGGATACAAAATTAACATACAAAAATCTGTAGCATTTCCATATGCCAACAGTGAAAAATGTGAAAAACAAATTTAAAAATGTAATCCCTATAAGACCTGAAATCAACCTAAGTGCCCATCAGTGATAGACTGGATAGACTGGATAAAGAACATGTGGTACATATACACCATAGAGTACTATGCAGCAGTAAAAAAAAAAAAAAAAAAAAAGAGAGAGAGAGAGAGATCCTGTCCTTTGCGGGGACATGGATGGAGCTGGAGCCATTATCCTTGGTGAACTAACACAGGAACAGAAAACCAAATACAGCATGTTCTCACTTATAAGTGGGAGCTGAATGATGGAAACACACAGACACATAGAGGGGAACAACACAACTGGGGCCTATTGGAGGGTAGAAGTGGGGAGGAGGGAGAGAATCAGGAAAATAACTAATGGGTACTAGGCTTAATACATGGGTGATGACATAATCTGTACAACAAACCCCTATGACACAAGTTTACCTATGTAACAAACCTGCGCATCCTGCACATGTACCCCTGAACTTAAAATGAAAGTTAAAAAAATTATAAACACTTGCAAAACACACACACACACACAAAAGTAATCCCACTTACTGTAGCCACAAATAAAATTGAATACCTAGGAATTAACCAAAGCATTGAAAGATAACTATAATAAAAACTATAAAACACTAATGAAAGAAATTGAAGAGGACATCACAAAATGCAAAGATATTCCCTGTTCCCGGATTGAAAGAATCAATAGTGTTAAAATGTCCATACTACCCAAAACAATCTACAGATTCAATGCAATCCCTATCAAAATAATAATTACATTCTTCACAGAAATAGAAAAAAATTACCCTAAAATTCATATGAAGTCACAAAAGAGTGATTCCAAAGCTATCCTAAGCAAAAAGAACAAATCTGGAGGAATCACAATACCTGACTCCAAATGATACTACAGAGCTATGGTAATCAAAAGCACATGGCACTGGTATAAAAACAGACACATAGACCAATGGAACAGAATAGAGAACTCAGAAACAAATCCACACATCTACAGTGAACTCATTTTTGACAAACATTCCAAGAATATACAATGGTGAAGAGACAGTCTTTTCAATAAATTATGCTGGGAAAACTGGATATCCACATACAGAAGAATGAAACTAGACCCCTATCTCTTGCCAAATATAAAAATCAAATTAAAATGGATTAAGAACTTAAATTTTTTTTTCATTTTTCTTTTTCTTTTTTTTTTTGAGACAGAGTTTCACTCGCTCTGTCACCCAGGCTGGAATGCAGTGGCACAATCTCAGGTCACTGCAACCTCCATCTCCCAGGTTCAAGCAATTCTTGTGTCTCAGCCTCCCATGTAGCCGGGATTACAGGCATGTGCCATCATGCCTGGCTAATTTTTGTATTACTAGTAGAGACGGGGTTTCACTGAGTTGGCCAGGCTGGCCTTGAGCTTCTGACCTCAAGTGACCCACCCTCCTCAGCCTCCCAAAGTTCTGGTATTACAGGTGTGAGCCACCACGCCCGGCCTAAAGACTTACATCTAAGACCTCAAACTATGAAACTACTACAGTGAAACATTGAGGGAAATCTCCAGGACATTGGTCTGGGCAAAAATTTCTTGAGTAATAACCCACAAGCACAGGCAATCACATCAAAACCAGACAAATGGGTTCACATTAAGTTAAAAACTTCTGCACAGCAAAGAAAACAATTTACAAAGTGAAGAGACAACCCACAGAATGGGAGAAAACATTTGCAAACTGCCCATCAGACAAGGGACTCATAACCAAAATATATAAGGCCCTCCAACAACTCTATAGAAAAAATATAATAATCTGATCAAAAAATGGGCAAAATATTTGAATACACATTTCTCAAAAGAAGACATACAAATGGCAAACTGACATCTGAAAAGGTGCTCAACATCATTGACCATCAGATAAATGCATATCAAAACTACAATAAGATATCATTTTACCCTAGTTAAAATGGCTTTTATCCAAAAGACAGGCAATAATAAATGCTGGTGAGAATGAGAAGAAAAGGGAACCCTTGTACACTGTTGGTGAGAGTGTAAATTAGCACAACTACTATGGACAACAGTTTGGAGGTTCCTCAGAAAACTGAAAATTGAGCTATCATATGACCCAGCAATCCCACTGCTGAGTATATGCCCAAAAGAAAGGAAGTCAGTATATCGAAGAGATATTGGCACTCCTATGTTTGTTGTAGCGCTGTTCACAATAGCTAATATTTGGAAACAACTTGAGTGTCCATCAACTGATGAATGGATAAACAAAATATAGTACACATACACAATGGAGTCCTATTCAGCCATAAAAAAGAATGAGATCCTGTCATTTGCAACAACAAGGATGGAAGTGGAGATTATGATGTTAACTAAAATAAGTCAGGCCCAGAAAGACAAACATCACATGTTCTCACTTATTTGTGGGACCTAAAAATCACAGCAATTGAACTCATGGAGATGGAATGAAAGGATGGTTACCAGAGGCTGGGAAAGGTAGTGGTGGGGTGGGGGAAATGTTTAATGGGCACAAAAAAAATAGCTAGAAAGAATGGTAAGACCTACTATTTGACGGCACAACAGGGTGACTATAGTCAGTAATAATTTAATTGTACATTTTAAAATAACGAAAAGAGTGTAATTGGATTGTTTTTAACACAAAGGATAAATGCTTGAGGGGATGGATACCCCGTTCTCCGTGATGTGATTATTACTCACTGCATGCCTGTATCAAAATATCTCATGTACTCCATAAATATATGCTGAGACCAGCTCGGTCGGGGAGACCCTAACCCAGTAGCGCTAGAGGAATTAAAGACACACACACAGAAATACAGAGATGTGGAGTGGGAAATCAGTGGTCTCACAGCCTTCAGAGCTGAGAGCCTCGAACAGAGATTTACTCAAGTATTTATTAACAGCAAGCCAGTGATAAGCATTGTTTCTATAGATTATAGATTAACTAAAAGTATTCCTTATGGGAAACAAAGGGATCTGCCTAAATAAGGAGATGGTTATCTGCAGCAGGAACATGCCCTTAAGGCACAGATCGCTCATGCTATTTTTTATGGTTTAAGAACGCCTTTAAGTGGTTTTCCGCCCTGGGTGGGCCAGGTGTTCCTTGCCCTCATTCCAGTAAACCCACAACGTTCCAGCGTGAGCATCATGGCCATCATGAACATGTCACAGTGCTGCAGAGATTTTGTTTATGGCCAGTTTTGGGGACAGTTTATGGCCAGATTTTGGGGAGCCTGTTCCCAACAAATATATACATCAACTATGTACTCACAACAAAATTAAAAATTAAAAAATAAATTTGGCATTATTATGTAAATAATGAGGGAACAATTAAGGATTTTAAGCACATGGTCATTTCTTTTTTCTTTTCTTTTCTTTTTTTTTGAAACTGAGTTTCACTCCTGTTGCCCAAGCTATAGTGCAGTGGCGTGATCTCAGCTCATTGCAACCTCCACCTCCGGGGTCCAAGCCATTCTCCTGCCTCAGCCTCCTGAGTAGCTGGGATTACAGGCCGACACCACCATGCCCAGCTAATTTTTTGTGTTTTTAGTAGAAACGGGGTTTCACCATGTTAGCCAGGCTGGTCTCAAACTCCTGACCTCAGGTGATCTGCCCACCTCTGCCTCCCAAAGTGCTGGGATTACAGGCATGAGCCACTGCACCTGGCCTGATCATTTCTTTATTTTAGAAAGAGCATTCTGTGTGGTAGATACATGCAATGGAAGAGTATTCAGTAATAAAAAGGTACAAACTACAGATGCAAGAACATGGAGAAATCTTGAAAACATAATGTTGGGCCAAATAAGCCAGATATAAAAGAGTACGTACTGTATGATCCCATTTATATGAGATTTTGAACCGGAAAACTAAATTATGATGCTGGAAATCAGAATCATGGTTGCCTACAGGGGCTGGAATTGACTGAAAGTGGGCACAGGGAGCTTTCTGTAGTGATGGAAATATCATATATCTTGACTGGGCTGTGGGGGCGTGAGCATTTATCAAAACTCATGGAACTGTACACTTAGGATATATCATGTCTATGTCAGTAAATGCTACACAAGTAAAAGAAAAAGAAATCTCAGTTGGGGTCTGTATGGAGGGTGGATTGACAGAGAGTAAGGCTGAAGATTAACCTGTTTTTCAGGTGTTTTTTCCCCCCTCTTCTGTTAGAATATATTCAGTGCCTGCTCCATTACGTGACCAGTCTGCTGCAGGCCCAAGCACATGAGACCAAGACAGAGCTGAAGGATTCTATTTCCAAATAATGATTATGCCCCCTCCTTTTCCTGAAATGAGGAAAATTACAGAAGTCTGTCTACATGGAGTCTCTTTTTCCAGACTTCATTAAAATACCTGATAGCTGACCCCTCTAAGAAACACTAGACTCAAGTTGAATGAATATGTGGATCATCAGTCCATACAGCATAAGGCTTGCACAGAGGTTTGCACCAAAATGTGACAAGTATGGACACCAGAAAAACCCAGGGCCTTAGTGAAGCTGGGTAACTTGAGCAGCCCAATATCCGGTGCACCAGACAGAAATGCTTAAAGACCTAGATCCTATTATATGAGGTTGAATTCATTCAATTAAACAGCTTAAGCAGCTCGGATCAGCCGCTGGAACACTACTCTGCAGAGTGCTAAAACAATGGCCTGAGGGGCAGCTGAAGTTTACTTTCTCTTGTGTGAGGCCAGCTGGAGTTGCCTAGCACATCGCCAAGCTGGGGAGGGCCAACACCGCATAATTGCATTAAACCTGCCTGTTCTTTCCGGAAAGTACTTCCTGACCGCATCAAGGGAGGAAATTAGTTAAAGGAGTGCTTTCAAGTCTTAGGATACCACACCTATGTTTCAATCCCCCTACTCCAGTTTCTCAAAACCGCTATTATGCAAATAGAATCTGAAATTAGACTCCCCTGCCTATGGCTGATTTTACTATATTACACTTAATCTTTCTTCAGTGTTATTAAATTGACTTTTGTTGGGTGCAGCATTTGAGACAGCAGAAAATATGTTCGATTATATTTCTATAAGACTGAACCGGGGAGTCATTGGTTCCACTGCACTTTCTGAAGATCCTATCCTGCTTTTAAAGCCCACATTGAATATTAACCTCTTTCAAAAAGCCCTCCCAAGTCCTCATTATCACCAGTTCAGGCTCTCACATCTCTCTTCCTCAAGTTCCTTTGATATTTTACCTTTATTTCTTTTATAGCACTTCTTCATTCATCCGTTCATTCACTTAAGCATGTATTGAGTTCCCACCTTAAATTTGAAGCAGTGCTGAGCACTTGCATACATTATTTATTTAATCCTTACAATAATCCTTTCAAGTAGGAAATATCATCCCCATTTTGCTGAAGAATCCTAAACTGTCAAGAGTTTAGGTAGCTTGCCAAAGGTCAAATGGCTTTAGCTGCAAAACCAAATCCCCTATTGCCAGGCCCAGTGTGCCTTGTATCAGGTATTTGTGTACTTGTCTATCTTCGTCACTTACCAAATATCTATTGGGGGCTTACTATGTGCTAGGTACCATTCAAAGCAACAAGGATACACACATGATTGACTCCTGGTCCTAAGAAGATAGATATATTTCCAATGGTCTATTCATCATGTTATTTATTTACTAATTCAGCAGACATTTACTGAACACCTACTATGTCCCAGTTACACTGTGTACTAAACATGGAGAATAGGCATAGACATATTTTCTGCCCTCAAGATAGTGTTTTATAGAGGCACAAGCAAATTGTCACTGGAGCATACAAAAATGAATAATTCATTGTGTATGAGAAATGTCAAGAAAGCTCCATAAGAAGATGTTATTACATTGGGCCTAAAAAGATAAGGAGAGTTTTTATAGATAGAAAAAAGAAAAAGGGCATCCTAAAAAGCATCCTCATGGGCCAAAATATGGAGATTTAAAATTGCAGGGTAGCAACATAATATTGGGTGAGAATAACAAAGTTGAAAAACTGACACTATCTGACTTCAAGATTTAACATAGAGCTACAGTACCTAATACAGTGTGGTATTAGCTGAAAAATATAGACAAAGAGATCAATGGAACAGTATAGAGAGCTCAGAAATAGACCCATGCAAATATAGGCAACTGGTCTTTGACAAAGGAGCAAAGACAATACAATGGAGAAAGACAGTCTTTTCTCTGAATGGTTCTGAAACAATTAGACATCCACATGCAGAAAAATGCATACAGACAGAGACCTTACATCATTTACAAAAAATAACTCAACAATGAATCATAGAACTAAATGCAAAATTATAAGACTCCTAGAAGACAGCACAGGAAAAAATCTGGATGACGTCGGGTATGAAGATGACTTTTTAGATACAAAATTAAAGGCATGATCATAAGAAAAATAATTGGTAAGTTAGACTTAGTTAAAATTAAAAACTTTTGTTTTGTGAAAGACAATGTCAAAACAATGAGAAAACAAGCCGTAGCTTGTGAGTAAACGTTTGCAAAAGAAACATCTGATAAAGGACTGCTATCCAAAATACATGAAAAACTTATAAAACTCACTACATGAAAATGAACAATCCAAATGAGCAAAATACTTGAACAAACACCTCACCAAAGAAGTTATACAGATGGCAAATAAGCACATGAAAAGATCCTCGACATCATATGTTATCAGGGAAATACAAATTAAAACAACAATGAGGTAGCACTTACCCATCTATTACAATGGCCAAAATCCAGAACACTGACCATGCCAAATGCTAACAAGAATGTGGAGCAACTGGAATTCATTCATTGCTGGTAGGAATGCAAAATGTTACAGCCACTTTGGAAGACAGTTTGGAGGTCTCTTACAAAACTAAACACACTCTTACCATACAATGGAACAATTGGTCTCCTTGATATTCACCCCAAAGAAGTTGGAAATTTATTTCCATCCAAAAACCTGCACGTGGATGTTTATAGCAACTTTAATTATAATTGCCAAAACTTGGAAGAAACCAAGATGTCCCTTAGTTGGTGAATTGATAAATAAACCACAGTACAACCAGACAATGGAATATTATTTATCGCTAAAAATAAATGAGCTATCAAGCCATGAAAAGACATGAAGGAACCTTAAATGCATATTACTAAGTGAAAGAAAAGAATCTGAAAAGGTTGCATACTGTATGATTCCAACTATATGACATTCTGGAAAAGGTAAAGCTATGGAAATAGTGAAAACCTCAGTGTTTGTTAGGTATTGAAGGGCAGGGATGGATGAAAATGTGGAACACAGAGGTTTTTTAGGGCAGTAAAAATACTCTGTATCATAGCATAATGATGGATACATGTCATTAATTTGTCTAAACTTGTAAAATGTACAACAGCAAGAGTGAACCCTAATGTAAACCATGGACTTTGGACAATTATGATGTATCAATGTATGTTCATCAACTATAGCAAATGCACCACTCTGGTGGGGGATGTTGATAATCCGGGAGGCTATGTATGTGTGGGGGCTGGGAACATATGAAAAATCTCTGAACTTTTTGTCTTAATTATGCTGTAAACCTAAAACTGCTTTTAAAAAAAATAAATTCTTGAAAAATTTCAGGGTAGCTTAAATAGTACTATATGTTTGGAATGTGAGGTGAGAGGCAGGGAGTAGAGGGGGAGAACACTGGAAATGGTGGCTTGAATGCTTGATGGAAAGGAGCTTAGACCTGATCTTATATGGTGAGCCATTGGAGATTTCTGAGCAGAGGAGTGTATCTTTGTGTTCCATGGTGTGTGGCACATTGCCTTGTTCTTGGTAGCACTTTTTAGCATTTGTCACTTTCCTGGCACAAGAGGGGACTCTGGCCCCCAACCTGATGCCATCCTCTGTTTACACAGGAAAAAATAATTCCCCATCCTCTTGCATACAGCAATTTTCTTGCCAGCCTCTCTGCCAAATCCTCCCAGGTCTGTGAGCAATTTTTCTCTTTTAACTGAGGCCAAATTGCTGCCTCCATGTTGTTGTCACTGCTACAGATCCTACTAATTTCTTTTTTGAGAACAGAAGACAAATAAGTGCTGGTCCAGTGGAAGAAGCATTAGCCTGGGAGGCTTAAGGAACCAGAGTCCTAATCCCCACTCCACAAGTACCCAGAGTGTAACTTTGGACTGTATCCTATCTATAAAATGAATAGATGATCGCTACCTTTCCTTCCAACTTTCTGAGTGTCGGATTTTAAGTACAGGGTCAACGCTCTTCAGCCAGGCCAGAGATGGATATATCTGCAAAGTTCTGCTTTACCATGTGACAGAATAATTATTTGTGATTGTAATCTGTTTTTATTCTCCCTGCACTTTGCCTCACGTCTCCACATTCCACCTCCTCCTTACCCATTCTAGGAAGATTGCCAGGAATGGTAGATCTCTGCCTAAAGGGAGTTTTGTGCTGCTAAGTTAGAAGCAGAAGTTGCTGAAGGAAATTCTCTCTGCCAGTGTTCTTTGAAATCCTAAATGCACCGAAGATACTAGGCTACTTGTTCCACTGGGATGCAGAGAAAAGAACTTCTTAGTTAGGATGACCATAAAATCGAGCTTCTGAAGAAGGACATTTTTGAATACAAGGTAACATCATTTAGAATTACCCTGGAAGCCCAGGCATAAACCAGGATGGTTCATGGCAAACTGTGTGATGTAGTCACCCTTCACCACCATCAAATTGAAGAAGAAATGTAAACTCACTTTCCACTCTCTTGTATGGACATCACTTATCAATCTTTACACTCTTTCCACTGAGCCCAGATGAGCCTAGAACCCCTCTCAACATAGTGCTCCTGACATTCACTACTCATCCATTGGTGTTGACCCTTGAGTTGTTATATTTTTATTACAGATATTCTTGTAATAAAAGCCAAATGTAGTGGATACCATGAAGCTCTGCACAGATCCCACCTAGGGGCTGATTAACCCGTCCCCTAGCTGCTAAGCTGGCTGGCTACTAATGGCTTACAGCTGGCCCCCTCACCAAGCATTGAACCTCTGCTGAAGGAAACTGGATTACCCAAGTTCATACCCCTTCCCAGGTGCACCAGAGACCAATGACTGGCTGATGCAGGGATACAAAGGCAAAACCTGTCTTTCCTCAACTTGAGTCGGGCCCCAAAGGGCATTCCAGCTCCAGAGCTTCCCATGGAATTAGCTCAGGCTGATGACAAGTCAGTTTCTCTTTTCATCCAATCTTGACTTCCTCACTTCATACATATGCATCCTTTAAGAGTCCTTCTCAATCAACCTTCTGCACACAACTCTCCATTTCAAGGTCTGTTTCCAGGGAGCCCCGTCTAAGCAACCAAATCCCCCCTATGCTATTAGCAGGAAGTAAACTCTGAGGTTAACTTCCTAATTTCTACCTTAATAACGTGGATCAATTGGCATACTTATTAAATTTAGTTGAAACTGGTTTAAAACTTCCCTGGAAAATGCGTATCCCTTCACTCTTTACACTCAGAAAAGTGAAAGTCCTCTCACTCTTTGATCTCTAGTGGAAACATTAGCTTAAAGAAACAGGGTTGCTACATGGTCTCACAGCCATATAGAGGAGACAGCAGATCTGAGTTTTACTTCTGCCTTTGCCACTAACCCTATGATGTACACAAATTACTTCTTTTCTTTAGATGGTCCAAATTTACATATAAAATATGAGGGTTACCAGAAAAATTATCCAAAACTTGGAAAGGAGGCAGAAAGTTTAGTTCCACATTCTTTCAATGTTATACAGGAAAAAAGAACAACCAAAGATTGTCTAGAGTAATGTATTTCATTCTTCTCACTACTTGCTATTAGATTTAGTACAATTGTTTTTTACTTGGTAGAGTTTTGTCTGGTAGATACGCAAATAATTTCTGTCCATGGAACAGATGACCACGAAGATGTATATCTCAGTTCTTTGTAACTAGTGAACTTTCCTAACATTTCATATATATATCTGACTTCTTAAATGTTCTTTGAACCAGTCCTAACATTTCAGTGATTCTCTTACTAATTAATGAGCTAAACAATTTTTTACATGTGGTCCATATTATATTTGCCTAAGAGTCATGATTTCACCTTTTTGAAAATGTACTTCCTCAGTCTTGATCTGCCCCATGATACTGGAAGAAAACCAATCCACACACCCACCTTGAGGACTCAGAATCTCATGGTACTAATGTAACACAAAGGCATCTAGGACTCCCTTCTGTAGAAACCTTTTGGACCATTTTAACTTTCAAAGAGTACTTAGCAATACCAGAGTAACCGTAGCCACCATCCTTGATCTCTGTGTGGCTGGGGCAGGGTTGGGAGAAAGAATAACACAACCAAGGCTTAGTGAGAGGGACTTTCCCAAAGTTTCCCAAGGTCTGAAAGACATAAACATTATCAGAGCTGAGATTCAAACCTGGGCCAGTCTAGCAGTAAAGGCAGTACCTTAACTACCACTCCTCATACCATCATGCTATGTCTCATGTGCCGATATTCCCAACATATCACATGTGCCCAACACATACACATTCAATGCATACCCCGCGCAATTAAGAATTTTAAAGTACAGTTATTTCTAAAGGATCAAATTTATTTGATGAACCTCAGTTCAGAGCTCTGGAAAAGACAGACATCCTAGAGCCAAACAGGTCTATGCTGCATCCCATCGCTGCCATTTAGTGGCCAATTAGCAGTGTAACCTTGAACCAGAAATGAAAGCATCTGAGCTTCAGTTTCCTCCCCTGTCATATGCAAATAATCCTTATAGCTTGTTATAAGAATTAAACTAGAAAAAGCATGTTAAAGCACTTAACATGGAGTTTAGCCCAAAGATACCCCCACCCACTATGTCTTTCCTTCCCCTCTCAGAGAACCTGGAGGGCTTTGAGGGCTTGGCTGCGCTGCAGCTTCGCCCAGCCCCCACTCCAGCCACTCAGTGATCAAGGGATGGGAAAATCGCTCTCTTCAAACAGGTGTCACTGTTCTAAACCTACAGTCTCATTTCCTGATCGTGTCTTAATCTGCTCGTCGGTGGTGAAAGTTGATTTCTTGCACATTCTTATATCAGTGGGAATTTCTGCCCTTGGCTGACAGGCATTATGGGCTGGCTTTGACATACAGCCCTACAGGGCCTGAACAGCCCCTATTCTTTCCCAGTCCTGAAAGGGAGCTTTGTGCCAAGGATTCATTAAACTGCACTGCACAGCCCCTTCCTAAATGGGGCTCAATAATGAACAGTCGATTTAACTGGAAAAGCTGCTGGAGCTGTTAAATTAAAGGGAAATAAAGTGCACTTTAGGCTCAGTCTGCCAGAAGAAATGGTGACCTAAAAGGAAAATCTTCATTTTTATTGAATTGCAGTTTTTTAAAAAATCTAAAATGTCCAGGAAACTTCCCTGTGACAGGCAATGAGACATAAAAGCTCAGAATGCAGGCTTGAGGTAGTGCTTGCTTTTTGTTCACCAGAGTCATCCCAAAGTGAATCTTAGGCTCTTAGAGGATACGGAGGAATGATCTAATTTTAAGAAGGAAATAGGAGGAGACTCTGTTACATGCTACAAGAAGTATTGGTTAAAAAAATTTTTTTAAATATTTTGTTTAAGACTAGGCTTTCACTTTCATTCTTTGAACATTTGAAGGACCAAAGGCCATTCTTTTCAGTTTCTCTGCTGTTTCAGTCAGGGATAAGAAATATCTCTCAGAGGAAATCCAGTTCTTTCTTCATACACTACAAATCAGAGCTATATTTGATGTGAGTATTTTGCTTTGAAATCTGACTCAGTAGCCTCTCTTTTAGATTTTAGATTTTCACAAGTAGGTGTAAATCCTCTGAAGAATTTTCTCTTCAACTTCCTCTTCTAAGTTATAACTTCTTAGCATGGTGAGATAGAACTTTCACTAGTATATGCTGAAATGCTATGATTTCCAATAACTCATATGTGCGAGAAGCAAAAGCCACTGTGCTTTGGCAGAAAAAATAACCATATGGTGATCTTAGCTTTTCTCCACTAAGCTGCCATGAGCTGGGAATTCTTCTTAACATGCCTCTCTGTACTTCGTCTGTCTTCATATCTTTATATAGCCTGTTCCAGGGTATATTACAGATTTTATTACCCTAGTCAAGGTCTTTTCTGGCTTTCATCTTTAAGAATGTTTTTAACATCAAAAATGACTGTCACTTATCACAGATAATTTAAGGAGAAATCCGAAAAGCAGCATGAAAAAAATAAAGACCCACTTCCACGCTCATTGTTCAGGGTCACTGGAATCCAAATACAAATTTTCAGTGGCAAAGCTCTATCGAAAAAGCAAAACTTCCTTCCTAAGAAACTGTATGCTCTCTTTCTAGAACCCACTTCATTTTTTGAATTCTAAGCCATTGATTTAGTTTCTAGGATGCAGCATCAGGCAATTTAAAGTCACCTTGAAAATACTCTAAAATTGAAAAAATCGTACATGCATGTCTTTATTTTTAATAGTAACTATGATGATCCATTAAATAGTATTGTTTTATCCTTCATCTATCTACCATAAATGAGTCACAGTTGACCAGTATAAATCATGGGCCCTCCACAACATAAAATTCTGGATTCATAGCAAAACTGCTGCCTGTGACAACTTCTGGGAGAGACTATGTCCAAACCTACCCTAATGGTTATCAGAGTCTTCATCTTCACCAGAGCAACACATAAAGTTTTATTCATCTTACATTAAAAACTGCCAGACTCTAGAATATTATGCCATTCTGTGTGAATTCTGTGCACTTAATTACAGTTTGACATTTAGCTGTGGGGAGAATACTCATTAGAAAATGCATATATGGCCAGTCCACCTTCTGCATATGGCATCAGCCATTCAAATGCACTCTTCCAGTCATGACTTATCCTTACATAAATAATCATCAACCTATTCAAAAGACATTTAGCCTTATAAAATGGGAGATAAGAGGACTTTCCAGATCTGCACTGATTGGTCTACAGTCAGACCACAAGTTAAGGAGATTGTTGGTATGTTATAGCTTGTATAGAGAAAAATGACTGGGAGGAGGAGGATGATCAAAATTAAACCATGAGAGAAAGGATGCTTCCATAAGGTTCAGAACATTCTTATAGCATAGAGTGAAAAAAAAAAGCCCTTTATTTTAAACAGTGTATAATCTTTCTGAGGAAAGGAAAGAAGGTATCCTGAGTGCCTGACAGATATTACGACAGGTAGAGATTTAATAAATATTTGTGACTGATGTAAAAGAAAGGAGAGAAGAAAGGGAAGATAAGAAAAGCAGCGGTGCAGGGGGAAAGGAGTGAGAGACAATGGAAAGAGAATGTTAGCCCAGGGAAAATTAGAAACAACTTTCTTTGAATAATTAAAGTACTGCATTTGAGAAAGAGATTAGACTTATTATTTCAAAAAACAAATACTTTAGCTGGAAGCCATGAATAAAAAGCTAGAAGAAAATAAATCTTAAACCAATATAATGAAGAAATTCACCACAGAACTAAGCATGAGATCAGCCATCTCAGAAGGCAGTGAGTTCCCTGAACTGAAGATAATCCAACATTAATTAGGTGTTTTATCTCAGATATTTTGTAGAGGTGATTACAAACACCAGATAATAAATATTGTTTCCTTGGTGTCCAATATCTGATAGATATTTTGCAAACACATACTGTTCTCTCTACTTATTCCCTTTCATTAAATCTTCGCAACCATGCCCGCTCCTACATTTGCAGGGCCCGAGGCAAGTGTACACATGCATGAAGGCCCACACACCGAATGTCTAAATAAAGTTTTATATCACACTAACAAACTGTGAAATAAAATATATTTGAAGGTTATAGATCCAGACAAGATGGAGTAAACACACTTCACTCTGCCTCTCCCACTGAAGGTAACTATTAAACCTGGACAGAATACACAAGGCAGCAATGAGGACCCTGAAGAGAAAATAGTAGTAGGTAGATTAAGGAAGACCAGAATCTGAAATACCACCAAATGGCAGTGTGCTTACCACTTTTTACCTCCAATGTTCTCCAGACTGGACTCATGGCCTGAAAATAGGAAGTACACAGTGTCATGGATGGAGAGCCATAGAAAAATTATTCTATTCTGGCTCAAGGAGCATCTTACTCAGTGAGAGTATTGAGGAATCCCTTTTTTTCTTTCCTTTTTTTTTTTTTTTTTTTTTTAATTCTCTCATGCCCTAATCCCCAAGCAGTCTTGCAGTAGTGATGGTAGCATCAAGATGAGTGGCAGCAGTGGTAGAGGACTTGCAGGCAAGTAAAATTTTGAAGAATGGGAGAATTTTCCTTCCCAGTCAGAGCAACTATGTTCCTAAGAGAGTGTGACAAACTCAATTGCTTTCTTTTTCTTTCTGTTCTTCTGCCACTTGAACCTGGAAGTGGGCGCAGCCATAGCAGAGCAAGATAAATAAAGCCCAGCTGGCAGAGGGCTGGAAAAGAGATCCTGGAAATGGAAGAATACCAGGAACATACATTGTGGAGAGAGAGGAGCTATGGGGAAAGTAACTTACCCTAAAGAAGAAGAAAGTTCTCAAGTCAATCATCTAAGCTTCCATCTTTAAAAAAATTAGAAAAATAGGATCAAAATAAGCCCAAAACAAGCAGAAGAAAACATATTTTTAAAAACAAAATTCAACAAAATTGAAAACAGGAGAATAGAAAGTCATTGAAACCAAAAGTGGTTTCCTTGAAAATATTAATAAACTTTATGAACCTCTAACAATACTGACAAATTAAAACGAGAGAAGACACAAATTACTAATACAAGAAATGAAAGAGAGGATATATCTACAAATTCCACAGACATTAAAAGGATAATAAGAAAACACCACAAACAATTCTATGCACATACATTCAATAATTTAGATGAAATGGATGAAGCCCTCAAAAATCACAATCAAAACTCACTCAAGAAGAGGAAGCCCTATAGCTATTATAGAATTTAAGTCTATAACTTTAAATTGTCTGAAAAAGAAATCTCCAGAATCAGAATTTCACTGTTAAATTATATCCACCATTTAAAGAAGAAACAACATTGATTCTGTAATTGCTTTCAGAATGTAAAAGAGAAAGGATCACATCCCAAATTATTTTATGAGGCCAGAATTATCCTGATACCAAAACCAGAGAAAGACATTAGAAGAAAAGAAAATAGACCAATATCCTTCAGGAACATAGACACAAACCGAAATCAGCAATAGTTTTTTTTTTTTTTTCATTATACTTTAAGTTCTGGGATACATGTGCGGGACGTGCAGGTTTGTTACCTAAGTACGCACGTGCCATGGTGGTTTGCTGCACACATCAAACTGTCATCTACATTAGATATTTCTCCTAATGCTATCCCTCCCCTAGCCCGCCACCCCCCGACAGGCCCCGGTGTGTGATGTTCCCCTCCCTGTGTCCATGTGTTCTCATTGTTCAACTCACAATTATGAGTGAGAACTTGCGGTGTTTGATTTTGTGTTCCTGTGTTAGTTTGCTGAGAATGATGGTTTCCAGCTTCATCCAAGTCCCTGCAAAGGACATGAACTCATTTCATATTTTTATGGCTGCATAGTATTCCATGGTGTATATGTGCCACATTTTCTTTATCCAGTCTATCACTGATGGGCATTTGGATTGGTTCCAAGTCTTTGCTATTGTAAATAATGCTGCAGTACACATACATGTGCATGTGTCTTTATAGTAGAATGATTCATAATCCTTTGGGTATATACCCAGTAATTGGACTGCTGTGTCAAACAGTATTTCTGGTTCTAGATCTCTGAGGAATTGCCACACTGTATTCCACAATGGTTGAACTAATTTACACTCCCACCAACAATGTAAAAGCGTTCCTATTTCTCCACATCCTCTCCAGCATCTGTTGTTTCCTGACTTTTTAATGATCACCATTCTAACTGGCGTGAGACGGTATCTCATTGTGGTTTTGAGTTGCATTTCTCTAATGATCAGTGGTGATGAGCTTTTTTTCATATGTTTGTTGGCTGCATAAATGTCTTCTTTTGAGAAGTGTCTGTTCATATCCTTTGCCCACTTTTTGATGGGGTTATTTTTTTCTTGTAAATTTGTTTAAGTCCCTTGTAGATCCTGGATATTAGCCCTTTGTCAGATAGATAGATTGAAAAAATTTTCTCCCATTCTGTAGGTTGCCTGTTCATTCTTTTGTTGTGCAGAAGCTCTTTAGTTTAATTAGATCCCATTTGTCTGTTTTGGCTTTGGTTGCCATTGCTTTTGGTATTTTAGTCATGAAGTCTTTGCCCATGCCTATATCTGAATGGTATTGCCTAGGTTTTCTTCTAGGGTTTTTATGGCTTTAGGTTTTACACTTAAGTCTTTAATCCATTTTGAGTTAATTTTTGTATAAGATGTAAGGAAGGGATCCAGTTTCAGTTTTCTGCATATGGCTAGCAAGTTTTCCCAGCACCATTTATTAAATAGGGAATCTTTCCCCATTGCTTGTTTTTGTCAGGTTTGTCAAAGATCAGATGGTTGTAGATGTGTGACATTATTTCTGAGGCCTCTGTTCTGTTCCATTTGTCTATATATCTGTTTGGTAGCAGTACCATGCTATTTTGGTTACTGTAGTCTTGTAGTATAGTTTGAAGTCAGGTAGCGTGATGCCTCCAGCTTTGTTCTTTTTGTTTAGGATTGTCTTGGCTATACAAGCTCTTTTTTGGTTCCAAATGAAATTTAAAGTAGTTTTTTTTTCTAATTCTTTGAAGAAAATCAATGGTAGCTTGATTGGAATAGCATTGAATCTATAAATTACTTTGGGCAGTATGGCCATTTTTACAATATTGATTCTTCCTATCCATGAGCAATGAATGTTTTTCCATTTGTTTGTGTGCTCTCTTATTTCCTTGAACAGTGGTTTGTAGTTCTCCTTGAAGAGGTCCTTCACATCCCTTGTAAGTTGTATTCCTAGGTATTTTATTCTCTTTGTAGCAACTGTGAATGGGAGTTCACTCATGATTTGGCTCTCTGTTTGTCTATTATTGGTGTATAGGAATGCTTGTGATTTTTGCACATTGATTTTGTTTCCTGAGACTTTGCTGAAGTTGCTTACCAGCTTAAGGAGATTTTGGGCTGAGATGATGGGGTTTTCTAAATAGATGATCATGTCATCAGCAAGCAGAGACAATTTGACAGCTTCTCTTCCTATTTGAATACCCTTTATTTCTTTCTCTTGCCTGATTACCCTGGCCAGAACTTTCAACACTATGTTGAATAGGAATGGTGAGCAAGGGCATCATTGTCTTGTGCCAGTTTTCAAAGGGAATGCTTCCAGTTTTTGCCCATTCAGTATGATATTGGCTGTGAGTTTGTCATAAATAGCTCTTATTATTTTGAGATACATTCCATCAATACTTAGTTTATTGAGAGTTTTTAGCATGAAGTGGTGTCGAATTTTATCGAAGGCCTTTTCTGCATCTATTGAGATAATCATGTGGTTTTTGTCGTTGGTTCTGTTTATATGATGGAATATGTTTATTGATTTGCATATGTTGAACCAGCCTTGCATCCCAGGGATGAAGCAGATTTGATTGTGGTGGACAAGTTTTTTGATGTGCTGCTGGGTTTGGTTTGTTAGTATTTTATTGAGGATTTTCACACCAATACCCATCGGGGATATTGGCCTGAAATTTTCTTTTTTTTTTTTTTTAAGTATTGCTTTTATTTATTTATTTATTTATTTATTTATTTATTTTATTATACTTTAAGTTTTAGGGTACATGTGCACAATGTGCAGGTTAGTTACATATGTATACATGTGCCATGTTGGTGTGCTGCACCCAGTAACTCGTCATTTAGCATTAGGTATATCTCCAAATGCTATCCCTCCTCCCTCCCCCCACCCCACAACAGGCCCCGGTGTGTGATATTCCCCTTCCTGTGTCCATGTGTTCTCATTGTTCACTTCCCACCTATGAGTGAGAACATGCGGTGTTTGGTTTTTTGTCCTTGTGATAGTTTGCTGAGAATGATGGTTTCCAGCTTCATCCATGTCCCTACAAAGGACATGAACTCATCATTTTTTATGGCTGCATAGTATTCCATGGTGTATATGTGCCACATTTTCTTAATCCAGTCTATCATTGTTGGACATTTGAGTTGGTTCCAAGTCTTTGCTATTGTGAATAGTGCTGCTATAAACATACGTGTGCGTGTGTCTTTATAGCAGCATGATTTATAGTCCTTTGGGTATACACCCAGTAATGGGATGGCTGGGTCAAATCGTATTTCTAGTTCTAGATCCCTGAGGAATCGCCACACTGACTTCCACAATGGTTGAACTAGTTTATGGTCCCACCAACAGTGTAAAAGTGTTCCTATTTCTCCACATCCTCTCCAGCACCTGTTGTTTCCTGACTTTTTAATGATCACCATTCTAAATGGTGTGACATGGTATCTCATTGTGGTTTTGATTTGCATTTCTCTGATGGCCAGTGATGATGAGCATTTTTTCATGTGTCTTTTGGCTGCATAAATGTCTTCTTTTGAGAAGTGTCTGTTCATATTCTTGGCCCACTTTTTGACGGGGTTGTTTGTTTTTTCTTGTAAATTTGTTTGAGTTCATTGTAGATTCTGGATATTAGCCCTTTGTCAGATGAGTAGATTGCAAAAATTTTCTCCCATTCTGTAGGTTGCCTGTTCACTCTGATGGTAGTTTCTTTTGCTGTGCAGAAGCTCTTTAGTTTAATTAGATCCCATTTGTCAATTTTGGCTTTTATTGCCATTGCTTTTGGTGTTTTAGACATGAAGTCCTTGCCCGTGCCTATCTCCTGAATGGTATTGCCTAGGTTTCCTTCTAGGGTTTTTATGGTTTTAGGTCTAACATTTAAGTCTTTAATCCATCTTGAATTAATTTTTGTATAAGGTGTAAGGAAGGGATCCAGTTTCAGCTTCCTACATATGGCTAGCCAGTTTTCCCAGCACCATTTATTAAATAGGGAATCCTTTCCCCATTTCTTGTTTTTGTCAGGTGTGTCAAAGATCAGATGGTTGTAGATATGCAGCATGGAATACTATGCAGCCATAAAAATGATGAGTTCATGTCTTTGTAGGGACATGGATGAAGCTGGAAACCATCATTCTCAGCAAACTATCGCAAGGACAAAAAACCAACCACCACATATTCTCACTCATAGGTGGGAACTGAACAATGAGAACACATGGACACAGGAAGGGGAACATCACACACTGGGGCCTGTTGTGGGGTGGGGGGAGGGTGGAGGGATAGCATTTGGAGATATACCTAATGCTAAATGATGAGTTACTGGGTGCAGGACACCAACATGGCACATGTATACAATATGTTAACAAACCTGCATGTTTTGCACATGTACCCTAAAACTTAAAGTATAATAAAATAAAAAGTAAAAAAAAAAGAATGTGTAAGCAAAAACTCAGTTGTGTGTAAGAAAACCCAATTCCCCCTAAAGAAGAGAAAGAGCTGGAGTCCTTAAAAATTAACTTTCCCAGGCATTGTGAGGACTGTTCCTCTAGCTGTGAAGCTGCAAGGTCACTAGACAGATAATCTCAAGTCGTAAAACATGTTGTTCCTTGAAAAGTAAGAGATGATGTAATGTATGTCTTAATTGAATAACTGTCTTTGTTTCTAGCTTCTGTCTCCCCCTGCCCCATGAAATGCTTAAAAGGTAGCTTGACTCTTTGTTCAAGGCTCAGTCCTTTGGATGTTAATCCAACTGGGTCAGTGCACTAAATAATTAAATAATTCCTCCTCAAAAATAAATATATTGTTATGTGTGAGTCTGATCCTGTCATTATGATGCTAGCTGGTTATTTTGCCTGTTAGTTCATGCAGTTTCTTCATAGTATCGATGGTCTACCATTTGGTATGCTTTTGCAGTGGCTGTACTGGTATTTCCTTTCCATGTTTAGTGCTTCCTTCAGAAGCTCTTGTAAGGCAGGCCTGGTGGTGACAAAATCTCTCAGCATTTGCTTGTCTGTAATTGATTTTATTTCTCCTTAGCTTATGAAGCTTAGTTTGGTTGGATACGAAATTCTGGGTTGCGAATTGTTTTCTTTAAGAATGTTGAATATTGGCCCCCACTCTATTCTGGCCTGTAGGGTTTCTGCAGAGAGATCTGCTATTAGTCTGATGGGCTTCCCTTTGTGGGTAACCCGGCCTTTCTCTCTGGCTCCCCTTAATGTTTTTACCTTCATTTCAACCATGGTGAATCTGACAATTACGTGACTTGGGGTTGCTTTCTCAAAGAGTATCTTTGTGGTGTTCTCTGTATTTCCCGAATTTGAATGTTGGCCTGTCTTGCTAGGTTGGGGAAGTTCTCCTGGGTAATAGCCTGCAGAGTGTTTTCCAACTTGGTTCCATTCTCCCCGTCACTTTCAGGTACACCAATCAAACATAGGTTTGTTCTTTTCACATAGTCCCATATTTCTTGGAGGCTTTGTTTGTTCCTTTTCATTCTTTTTTCTCTAATCTTGTCTTCTCACTTAATTTCAGTAAGTTGATCTTCAATCTCTGATATCCTTTCTTCTGCTTGATCAATTTGGCTATCGATACTTGTGAATGTTTCACAACGTTCTCGTGCTGTGTTTTTCAGCTCCATCAGGTCATTTATGTTCTTCTCTAAACTGGTTATTCTAGTTAGCAATTCATCTAACTTTTTTTCAAGGTTCTTAGTTTCCTTGCATTGGGTTAAAACATGCTCCTTTAGCTCAGAGGAGTTTGTTATTACCCACCTTCTAAAGCCTACTTCTGTCAATTCATCAAACTTATTCTCTGTCCAGTTTTGTTCCCTTGCTGTCAAGGAGGTGTGATCCTTTGGAGGAAAAGAGGCATTCTAGTTTTTGGAATTTTCAGCCTTTTTGCCCAGGTTTTTCCTCATCTTCATGGATTTATCTACCTTTGGTCTTTGATGCTGGTGATGCAGATCTCTCAGATGGGGTTTCTGTGTGGATGTCCTTTTTGTTGATGTTGATGCTATTGCTTTCTGTTTGTTAGTTTTCCTTCTAACAGGCCTTTCTGCTGCAGGTCTGCTGGAGTTTGCTGGAGGTCCACTCCAGACCCTGTTTGCCTGGGTATCACCAGCAGAGGCTGCAGAACCGCAAAAATTGCTGCCTGTTCCTTCCTCTGGAATCTTCATCCCGGAGGGGTACCTGCCAGATGCCAGCCAGAGCTCTCCTGTATGAGGTGTCTGTTGACCCCTACTGGGAGGTGTCTCCCAGTCAGGAGGCACTGGGGTCAGGGACCCACTTGAGGAGGCAGTCTGTCTCTTAGCAGAGCTCGAGCACTGTGCTGGGAGATCCACTGCTCTCTTCAGAGTCGACGGGCAGGAACATTTAAGTCTGCTGAAGCTGTGCCCACAGCAACCCCTTCCCCCAGGTGATCTGTCCCAGGGAGATGGGAGGTGTTTTTTTTGTTTTGTTTTGTTTGTTTGTTTGATTTTGTTTGTTCGTTTTTTGTTTTTGAGATGGAGTCTCACTCTGTCACCCAGGCTGGAGTGCAGTGGCACAATCTCGGCTCACTGCAACCTCTGCCCCTCCAGGTTTAAGCAATTCTCTGCCTCAGCCTCCAGAGTAGCTGGGATTACAGGCGCGTGCCACCACGCCCAGCTAATTTTTTACATTTTTAGTGGAGACAGGGTTTCACCATCTTGGCCAGGCTGGTCTTGAACTCCTGACCTCGTGATCCACCCACCTCGGGCCTTCCAGTGTGCTGGGATTACAGGTGTGAGCCACTGCGCCTGGCTGGGAGTTTTATCTATAAGCCCCTGACTGACTGGGCCTTCTGTTTTTCTTTCAGAGATGCCCTGCTCAGAGAGGAGGAATCTAGAGAGGCAGTTTGGCTACAGCAGCTTTGCTGCACTGCAGTGGGCTCCGCCCAGTTCGAACTTCCTGGTAGCTTTGTTTACACTGTGAGGGGAAAACCACCTACTGTTTTTATTGCAGCACCAGTCACAATAGCCAAAATATGGAAAAAACTTAATTGTTCATCAACAGACAAAAGGATAAAGAAAATATGGTATATATACATGATGGAATACTATTTAGCTTTAAGAAAAAATGAAATCCAGTTATTTGTGGCAACTTGGATGCAACTGGAGGACATTATGTTACTTGAAATGAGTCAGGCACCTAAAGATAAATACCACATGTTCTTACCCATATGTGGGGGGTTAAAAAATTGATCTTATAGAAGTAGAGAGCAGAATATTTGTTGCTAGAAGCTGGGAAGGGTAAGGGGTAGGGACATGGGGAGAGATTAGTTAATAGATACAAGGTTACAGTTAGAAAGAATTAGTTCTAGTGTTTTACAGCATCGTAGGGTGACTATAATAAACAACTTATTGTATATTTTTAAATAGCTAGAAGAGAGGATTTTTAATATTACCAGTACAAAGAAATAATAAAGATTTGAGAGGATGGATATACTAACTGCCCTGATTTGATCATTACACATTGCGTACATGTATGGAAATATCATGCTGTACCCCATAAATATGTACAACTCTTATGTATCAAAAATAACAAAAGAACAAATAAAAAATAAATCATATATGTTTAAAATACATAAAGAGATAAACCAGATTAGGTTAAAAATAGAACTACCATCTGATCTACCAATCACACTACTGGATTGTATGGGAAATGAAATCGGTATTTCAAAGAGATATCTGCACTCTCATGTTCATTGCAGCACTGTTTACAATAGCCAAGATATAGAATCAAAATAAGTCTCCAAGAATGGATGAATAGATAAAGGAAAATCTGGTATATACACACAATGGAATACTATTCAGCCATAAAAGGATGAAATCTTATCATCTGCAATCACATAGATAGACCTAAGGACATCATGTTACGTGAAATAAGCCAGACACAGAAATACAAATACCACATGATCTAACTCATATGTGGAATCTTAAAAATAAAAGTTGACATCATAGAAGCAGAGAGTGGAACAGTGTAACAGTGGATACCTGAGGCTGAGGAGGGGAGCAAAGGAGGGGAGGATGGGGAGAGGTTGATCAACAGGTAGAAGCTACAATTCAATAGGAGCAATAAGTTCTGATGTCTGTTGCCCAGTAGAGTGACTATAGTTAACAGAAAGGTATTATATATTACAAATAGCTAGAAGAGAGGCTTTTGAATGTTCTTACCACAAAGACATGATAAATGCATGAGATGATAGGTAAACTAAGTACCCTGATTTAATTATTATACAACATATATATTCATGGAAACATCACATTGTACCACACAAATATGCACATTTAAAAATCAAATTAAAAAAATTAAAACAACCGACTATGGACAAATGAGCTTATGCAGCCCCACTTGCCCTAAGAGAAATATAGATTTATGATACCCAATTATAATAAAGATAAATATGCTGATTCATGTATACTTTATGCCTGCACTTGTAACTTATAAACGGAGCTTCCTACCACTTTCAGTTTGAGGTCTCCTGGTTTGTGAACTGTTCTGTTGTATGCACAATACACTTTTTTAAAATTTCTAGTTTTCAGCTGGCACCACCCAGATCAATAAACTGACTCAGCACAAGAAGATAGCTTGGACTCCCTATGATTTCATCTCTGATCTGACCAATCAGCACTCCCGGCTCACTGGCTTTCCCCCACCCACCAAGCTGTCCTTAAAAACTCTGATCTGATCCCCAAATGCTCAAGGAGACTGATTTGAGTAATAATGAAACTCCAGTCTCCCAAAAAAAAGAAAAAATTCTAGTTTCATCTAATTTTATTCTTGACAGAAGAAAGAGAAAAAAATGTGAGAAGCCATTATGGAAAGTGGGTAAAGGAGCATTCTAAAGGAACCTAATATAATTGCCAGACAGTGTCTCAGGTTTAATTGAAGTTGTTAATTACTAATTTATGTGAAATAAATCTGCCTAGTTCTCTGCTCTTAGATTTATGATCTTGGCCAAGTTACTTCAGTAAAGAATGTTAGTTTCATTATGTAAAATGGTGGTGATAAAACACTTACCTCATAGTAGTGTTTTGTGGAACTTAGTGCTGCCAAACAGATTTCTTTCCTCGATATGCTACATATAAAGTCCCAGCTCAAGTCTCCTTCCAACTTCACTTCAATGTGTCCTCTAATCCAGCCCACCTAAGAACTCTAAGCCCTGAGTCCCTAAGGGGAAAAGCTCTAACCAGAGGTACCACAGATCACTAAAGACCTATCCCCACAGCAAAGGCAAAGGAAGAACTCTTGGAGTCCCCATCTATAAAGGAGGTCAGTTTTAAAGTTGGGAGAGGAGGAAGTTGAAGAAAGGGCCAAGTCAGTGGATTCTAGCACACAGAGAAGGTGTGGATGGACAGCACTATGCTTCTAGACAGGTGACGTGGATGAAAGAAGGACAGAGGGGCAAGGAGTAGACTTGCAGAGGTTAGGGTAAAAAAAATTATGGTAATTAGAAGGTTTGGGGGCCTGTTTTCCAGAATTCTGAGGTAGGAAGTGTCTTCCTAGGTGTTTATGTTTTTCATTTACTTACTTTAGGTATCAGTGGTCTTCAAACTGGTGTGTTACATACACCTAAGGATGTGAAAAGATTCTTCAAGAGTACTCAGATACTTGTAGCTCTAACAAGATATATATCCATATCCTAAATTCCATGTGGGTTCTTTCTTAAAATTGATAGTAGAGGCTCATTTCCTGTCCTAGGCTCTCATGATTGTCTTCCTTTTATTTTTTAAAAAAGCAAGGCATAGCCCTTCTCTTTTTCTTTCCCCTTTTCCTAATCCTTTTCCCTTTCTCTTTATTTCCTTTCCCTTCTCTTCCTGAACAATTCACTTCTAAAGCATTTAGGTAAGGCAGAGCAAAGTAGAAGTCTGTCTTGGCAGTGCAACAATGGGTCAGGGTGAAGAAAGGGAGCCGTAGTGGTCCATGGTCAGATGTCGGAGCCCAAGCAGGGTGAGAGGTATTAAGCCTGGGAGGCAGCCTGATGTTGGCAAGAAGGAAGTTCATTGGACTGGAGTTCACTGTGGAGTGTCAGAGCCAGAGCACAATGAGGAATGGGGAATGACATGATTTGTCCAAGCAAGTAAGGCAGGCATCCATGGAGAGGGGAGGCCCAGCATAGAGTGTTGAAGAGGATGGAAGAGGTCATTCCTGTAGGAGACAGAGATGGGAAATTGGCTTTATACAGGGAGATGGATCAAAAATTAAACATATTAAGGATAAAAAGAGCCAAGATTCTCCCTTTCAGAGAAGACAGGTATAAATATTGAAATGTAGGGGAAAGAAACTAAAATAGTCCCTGCTGTATTGGATTAGAATTGGAGGCTTTGCTATGAACTTTTGGTTTCCAGTACATGCACACATATGTAGAAATATAGACATAAATGTGTGTTCCCTTGTCCTTTCCACCAAGATAGTCTGGAAACAGCAGTAGCCCAATAGTAGTGAGCACACCTGGCACTTAGATCTTGACTCCTTGGATAACTGGCTGATTTTAATATTGATGAGGGAAAGCACAAAATGAGCCTGGAACATCTTTTGTGCCAGAAGAGACATGCTCAAAAAATGATGAAGATTTGTCCAAAGGACTCAGAAGCCAGCTTGAGGAGGTTGCCACTGGCTAAATAGAGAACAACTTGAGCATCAAAATAAATAATGATCATGATGTATTATAATCCATTCAATAAGGCCAAGTGTGGTGGCTCATGCCTGTAATCCCAATACTTTGGGAGGCTGAGGCGGGCAGATCACCTGAGGTCAGAAGTTAGAGACCAGTCTGGTCAATATGGTGAAACCCGGTCTCTACTAAAAATACAAAAAAATTAGCCAGGCATGGCGGCCGGCGCCTATAATGCCAGCTACTTGCGAGGCTGAGGCAGGAGAATCTCTTGAACCCAGGAGGCGGAGGTTGCAGTGAGCCGAGATCAAGCCATTGCATGCCTGGGCAACAAGAGCGAGACTCTGTCTCAACAACAACGACAAAAATCCGTTCAATAAAATCGAATACCATAAATCCAAACAGACACTCATAGGTATATGAATAAATTAAAGGTTTGTTAAGAAATTGAATGTTTACAAAGCTTTAAAATACCTTTCCACAAATATGTATTTTGTGTAAAATGTAAGAGTAATTTTACAGTGGATATGTAACTTGACAGAGGGTACAACTTAAGTGATCAGCGTAAACATCATCAATTAAGGGAGAGATTGAAATCTTATATCATTGATATAAGAATGCATTGAGAATACAGAAACGTCTCTGAGATATTTCTGCCTAAAATGCATAATCTGAATCTAACATGAGAAAATATTAGACAAACCCAAATCAAGGAACATTCTACAAAGTAGCTGGCCTATAATCTTCAAATTGCCAAAGTCATGAAAGAAGGAAAGACTAAGGAACTGTTCTAAAATGAATAACACAAAAGAGACAGGACACCTAAATGCAAGGAGTGATAAGGAGCAAATTCTGGTGTAACTTGAACAGGATCTAAGAAATATATAGTAATAATATACCAATGTTAATTTCCCAATGTTAACTCTTGTACTGTGCTTATGTACAAGAATGGCCTTCCTCACAAGAAAGTTACACTAAAGTATTTGGGAGTGATGAGACATCATGTCATAACTTACTCTCAAATGGTTTATACCCACAAAAAAAATCTTTGTATTGTATCTCAACTCTTTGGTAAGTTTGTGATTATTTTGAAATAAATAATAATATAATAATAATAAAAATGGAGATGATTAATCTCAAATCTTAAGACAGTGTATTGTCATGAAGTGTAAAATGTCAAGGGCATCAAAATGAAGAGATCATGTTACAAGTCCTTCAATCAAGGCACTGTGAAGTCCACCATCCCATCCATCTCATTAAGAAATGCATTTACAAATATGACTCTATCTCTCATCTTTAATAATCATTAATTAAGTTGCTTAATATTTATGTTGATTTGATCAGTTAATAATAGAAATGATAAAGCAAAAAGAAAGGTTTTGATACTTTGAAGCTTTATCGTCATTATGGTCATAAGAAATTTTATAATATTTATACATACACATGAATATATACATTTGTTGCAAAAAACTATGACAGGATAATCTACAAAGAGACTTTCAATATTTTACTTAAGAATAAAATTATTTTAAGGCAGTGGAAAAGAAATAAGAAAAAAGATGAACACAAAATTTTCAAATATTGAAAGAGAGCTTGTTCATTTATTTTATTTTATTTATTTATTTTTTTTTTTTGAGGTGGAGTCTTGCTGTCTCCCAGGCTGGAGAGCAGTGGCTGATCTCGGCTCACTGCAAGCTCCGCCTCCTGGGTTGACGCCATTCTCCTGCCTCAGTCTCCCGAGTAGCTGGGACTACAGGCGCCCGCCACCATGCCCGGCTAATTTTTTTTTGTTCACCGCGTTAGCCAGGATGGTCTTGATCTCCTGACCACGTGATCCACCCTCCTCAGCCTCCCAAAGTGCTGGGATTACAGGCGTGAGCCACCGCGCCCGGCTGTTCATTTTTTTTTAAATTGATGATAAGTAAGTTTCTTTTTTCTTTTCTTTTCCTTTTTTTTTTTTTTTTGAGATGGAGTCTTGCTCTGTCACCCAGGCTGGAGTGCAGTGGCATGGTCTTGGTTCACTGCAACCTCTGCCTCCTGGGTTCAAGTGATTCTCCTGCATTGGCCTCCTGAGTAGCTGGGATTACAGGCACCCACCACCACGCCCAGCTAATTTTTGTATTTTTAGTAGAGACTAAGTTTCACCATGTTGACCAGGCTGATCTCGAACTCCTGACCTCAGGTGGTCCGCCTGCCTCACCCTCCTCCCAAAGTGCTGGGATTATTAGCATGAGCCACCGTACCCAGCCAATGCTGTTTCAAAATACATGAGTTTCATAAAAATTTGCATGGATTCATTTCAGAGTCATAAAGTAGTTTCTTTCTTAAAATGTCAATATTTGTAATGTATTTTAAGAATACATTCCTTGCAATATCTAAACGTATATGAAAATGGCAGATGTCAAGTTGAAAATATGTGAGGGGGTATGAAGCTGTTTAAAATTCCTTTAGGGAGAGGCCAGGTGAGGTGGCTCACAGCTTATAATCCCAGCACTTTGGGAGGCCAAGGTAGGTGTGATAGCTTGAGGCTAGGAAGTAATTCAAGACAAGCCTGTACAACAAAGTGAGACCTCATCTCTACAAAAATAAATAAATAAATAAAAATTAGCCAGGCATGGTCTTAGTCATGCCACTGCATTCCAGCCTGAGCAACAGAGCGAGTCCCTGCATGAAAATAAATAGATAAAATAAATAAAATAAAATTCCTTTAGGGATACGCCAGCAAAACTTTTGAAGATTTCTGCTCTAGACTACATATATATGATCAAACATGTTCTCACATTTAATGGAAGATAAACATATATATCAGCATTATACAACAAAAGTTATCATACAAGCCACAAATGCAAGGCGCATATGTAGCTTTAGGTTTTCTAGCCACATTTTTAAAAGGAAAAAGAAACAGAAAAAAATTTTAAGAACGTATTTTATTTAAACTAATATACCAAAAATACTATCATTGCGCAGAATGCAATCCATGTAAAAAATAGTGATTTTTACTTTTTTGTCCTAAGTTTCAAAATATAGTGTGTGTTTTATACTCAGAGTACATCTCAATTTAGACCAGCCACATTTCTTTTCTTTTCTTTTCTTTTTTCTTAACTTTTAAGACCAGGGGCATATGTGCAGGATTGTTACAAAAGTAAACTTGGGTCATGGAGTTTTGTTGTACAGATTATTTCATCACCTAGGTATTAAACCTAGTACCCATAAGCTATTTTTCCTGATCCTCTCCCTCCCTCCTCCCACCCTTCACCCTCTGATAGGTCCCAGTGTGTGTTGTTCCCTTCTGTGTCCATGTGTTTCCATCATTTAGCTCCTACTTACAAGTGAGAACATGTGGTGTTTCATTTTCTTTTCCTGCATTAGTTTGCTAAGGATAATGGCCTCCAGCTTCATCCATGTCACTGCAAAGGACATGATCTCATTCTTTTTTATGGCTTCATAGTATTCCATGATGTATATGTATCACATTTTCTTTATCCAGTCTATTATTGGTGGGCATTTAGATTGACGCCATGTCTTTGCTATTGTGGGTAGTGCTGCAATGAACATACACGTACATGTGTCTTAATAATAGAACAATTTATATTTTGGGGGTACGTACCTAGTAATGGGATTGTTGGGTCGAATGGTATTTCTGTCTTTAGGACTTTAAGGAATTGCCCCACTGTCTTCCACAATGGTTGAACTAATTTACACTCCCACCAACAATGTATAAGTGTTCCTTTTTTTCCACAACCTCACCAGCATCTGTTATTTTTCTACTTTTTCATAGTAGCCATTCTGACTGGTGCGAGATAGTATCTCATTGTGGTTTTGATTTGCATTTCTCTAATGATCAGTGATGTTGAGCTTTTTTCATATGATTTTTGGTCACGTGTATGTCTTCTTTTCAAAAGTGTCTGTTCATGTCCTTTGCCTGTGTTTTAATATAGATGATACATATTAGACCTTTATCAGATGCATAGTTTGCAAAAAATTTCCCCCATTCTGGAGGTTGTCTGTTTAATAGTTTATTTTGCTGTGCAGAAGCTCTTTAGTTTAATTAGATCCCATCTGTCAATTTTGCTTTTGTTGCAGTTGCTCTTGGTGTCTCCATCATGAAAGCTTTGCCTATGCCTATGTCCTGAACGGTATTGCCTAGGTTGTCATCCAGAGTTTTTATAGGTTTGGGTTTTACATTTAAATATTTAATCCATCTGGAGTTAATTTTCTATATGGTGTAAGGAAGGTAGACCAGCCACATTTTAAGTGCTCAAAAACCACATGTCACTACCATATTGGAGAGTACAGGTATATCTTCAAAACCTAGTAATTCTGGCACATCGAATTTTTAAATTCTTTTATTTTTTTATGAATAGGAAGTAGAAAACTTTAAACTTCTATATGAAGACATGAGATGAGAATTAGCTATAATTAAAATAATTTTATGATAAAACTGGTTTTAACTACAATAATAAATGAAACATACTGAATTGGAAAGCAATCATGAAAAATTCATCCATGGATTTGATCCACTGTAGCTTGAAAATTTTGGCAGCCTCAGCACACATTCCAATTGCATTTAAAGCAATCAGCATCACCTACCTATATAGTGTAATGTCTACTTCATTAGCTGTTCAGAGGAGCTTTTCTTTTCTCTAATGATACAACCCTAGGTATTAGTTTTTAGAATGGTTAAAAAGAATTTCTTACATTTAAATGTATTTTTTAAAGACTTGTTTGGCATTGGTATTTTTTACCAGCCTCTCACTTTGCTTCGTTTCCAGACTCCTCTCAAAGGCAATATGCTTTTTAAATAATCAGATAAAAGGTATAATCATTAGACAAAAATTGTCAGTATTCCCACCGCCTCACTCTATGACAAAGATTCAGAGACAAATTTGAATGCTCAGAGAAGTTGCTTGCAAAGGGGCCAGCTTCCAAAAGAATGCATGTGCTGAATAAAAACTATAGCAATATTTACAGACAAAAAGAACAAAGTTAGTGTTGTTTTGTCCATTATTGTCATTGAAAGAAAAACAGTAGCTTCTCATGTGATTATTGTATATGCAAGGGGTGCTACACAACTGCTAAGGTCAGCATTGCAAGCAGTGAGCCATATAGTTGTTTTCTAAGTGGAAGTCAGTAACTTAAAAGAAATAAACCAAATCCTTCATCTTTCATCTATGATAGGAATTAATGCTAAGCAAAACTATTAATTAGTTTAAGAAAAGATAAAGTGTTGTTTCATGGTTTATCTCAAATTACAAAGTGTTTTCTGGACTGTGGTTCATTACATAGTTGTTTGTTCTTATTTGTGAAAAGTGTTAGGGTAAGGTCAGGATATCACTTTTCTTTTCTCATCTGCCTGAATTCAGCATACCTTAACAGAATTTATAAAGTACAAGAAGAGCAGTGGAACACACAGGCACATTCTTAAGCAGATGTATTTTAGGACTCCAAAATTTAAAATATGAAGCTAAGGATCTGAAAATCAATTCCCTTAAAATTATCCATGATTACAAATACTTATTCTTGTTTCTAAGAGTTTTCTAGTTTTGACTCTTATATTTGGAGTTATTCTTCAGTTGAGTTAATTTTTGTATATGGTGTGAGTTCAGGGCTCAACTTTATTCTTTTGCCTGTGGATATCCAGTTATCCCACACCATTTATTTTTCTTTTTCAATTGAATTGTCTTGGCACTTTTTACAAATACCAATTGACCATAAGCATAATGGTTTATTCCTGGACTTTCAGTTCTATTCTATTAATCTGTATGTCTATCTTTAGATATGACACCAAAAGCACAAGAAATAGAAAAAAATAGAATGAGCTTCATTAAAATTTAAAACATGTTGCTGCAAAGAATAGTATCAATAAAGTAGAAAGACAACCCACGAATGGGAAAAAAATTTGAAAATCATATATCTGAAAAGATATTTGTATCCAGAATATATACTAACTCTTAAAATTCAACAATAAAAAGGCAACACTGTTTTAAAATGGGCAAGTGATTTGAATAGGCAGTTCTCCAAAGAATATATACAAATGGCCAATAAGCATAGGAAAAGATATTCAACTTCGTTGGTACAAATAAAACAGCAATGAGTTATGACTTTATATTCTCTGGGATAGCTAAAGTAAAAAAGAAAGACAATAACAAGTGTCAGTAAGAATGTGGAGAATTGAAACACTCACACATTTCTGGTGAGAATACAAAATGGTGCAGCCACTTCAGAAAACAGTTTGGCAGTTTCTAAAAATATTAAACATGAAAGTATTAGAGGAGCAAGATTATGGACTAGAAGGCTCTACCAATCATCCTCCCCATAAGGACACCAATTTAACAGCTATCTATACAAAACAAGCATCTTCATAAGAACCAAAAATCAGGTGGGCACTCACAGTACCTGGTTTCAACTTCATATCACTGAAAGAGGCACTGAAGAGTCAGAAAAAAAAAAAAAAAAAAAAAAAAAAGAACAGTCTTGAATCATCAATACCATCCCCTCACTCATCACCCAGCAACAGTGGTATGATGTGGAACACATCTCTGGGCACTAGGGGGAGGGAGAGAGCAGCAATTCTGAGACATTGAACTCAGAGCTGCCCTATTATAACAGAAAATAAAACCAGAACAAACTCAGCTGATGCCCACCCACAGAGGGAGCAATAAACCAGCCCTAGCCAGAGGGAAATCTTGGCTCTTGGATGGCATTTCTGGACCTGCCCTGGGCCAGAAGGGAGCCCACTGACCTGAAGAGTGAGTCCTAGGCCAGGCTGCATTCACCACAAGCTGACTGAAGCACCCTCAGGCCTTAAGAGAACATCAGTGGTAGTCTGGCAGTACTCCCCATGCACCTGTGATGGCAGTGGCTACAGGTGAGGCTCCTCTGCCTTTGGGAAGAAAAGGGAAGAGTGGGAAGGACTGTGTCTTGTAGTTTGAGTGCCAGCTCAACTGCAATACAATAAAACACCAGGTAGACTTCTAAGGTTTTTGACTGTAATCACTCCCAGATGGCACCTGTCTCTCTCACTCCCAGACATCACCTCTGGACCCACCCGGAGCCTCGCAGAGCTCACCACCCTGAAGGGAAGAACACAGGCCTGGCTGGCTTTGCCACCTGTTGATTGTAGAGCCCCAGGGCCTTTAGCAAACATAGGCCATAGCTAGGAAATGATTACAGCGGGCCTTGGGAAAGACCCAGTATTGTGCTGGCTTTAGGTCTAACCCAGCACAGTCCCATTAGTGGTGACCACAGTGGTGCTTGAGTCACTCCACTCCCAGTTCCATGTGGCTCAAAATAGAGAGAGAGAGACTCTGTTTGTTTGGGGAAAGTAATAGAAGAGAACAACAGTCTCTGTCTGGTAATCCAGAGAATTCTGGATCTTATCCAAGACCATCAAGGCAGTACTTCTACAAGTCTGCAAGAACCACAGTGTTACTGGACTTGTGGTGCCTCCTAAAGCAGTCAGAGGTTGGATCACAACAACCAAATCCTTTTGAATATCTGGAAAACCTTACCAAGAAGGATGGGTACAAACAAGCCCAGACTGAGAAAACTACAATAAATACTTTACTCTTCAATGTCCAACACAGATGAACACCTAAACGTATCAGTAATTGATAAACAGAAAAACATGACCTCTCCATGTGAACTAAATAAGGCAGCAGGGATTAATCCTGGAGAAACAGAGATATGTGACCCTTCAGACAGAGAATTCAAAATCTGTTTTGAGTAAACTCAAAAGAAATTCAAGAAAACACAGAGAAGGAATTCAGAATTCAATCAGGCAAATTTAACAGAGACTTAAGTAATTAAAAAGAATCAAGCAGATATTCTGGAGCTGAAAAATGCAATTGACATATTGAAGAATGTATGAGAGTCTTTTAACAACAGAACTGATCAAGCAGAAGAATTAGTGAGCTTGAAGACAGGCTATTTGAAAATACACAGTCAGAGAAGACAAAAAGAAAAAGAATAGAAACCAATGAAGCACACCTACGGGATCTAGAAAACAGTCTTAAAAGGGCAAATCTAAGAGTTGTTGGCCTAAAAGAGGAGATAGAAGAAGAGTTGGGGTAGAAAGTTATTTAAAGGGATAATAACAGAGGACTTCCCAAACCTTGAGAAAGATATTAATATCCAAATACAGGAAGGTTATAGAACACCAAGCAGATTTAACCCAAAGAAGACTACCTCAAGGCATTTAATAATCAAACTCCCAAAGGTCAAAGATAAAGAAAGAATCCTAAAAGAAGCAAGAGAAAAGAAACAAATAACATACAATAGAGTGCCAAAATATGTGGCAGCAGACTTTCAGTGGAAACTCTACAGACCAGGAGAGAGTGGCATGACATATTTAAAGTGCTGAAGGATGAAAACTTTTACCCTACAATAGTATATCTGGTGAAAATAGTCTTCAAACATGAAGGAAAAATAAAGATTTTCCCAGACAAACAAAAGCTGAGGGATTTCATTAACACCAGGCCTGTCCTACAAAAAATGCTAATAAGAGTACCTCAATCAGAAAGAAAATGACATTAATGAAAAATAAGAAATCATCTGAAGATACAAAACTCACTGGTAATAGTAAGTACACAGAAGCACAAAATATTATCACACTGTAGTTGTTGTGTGTAAACTAATCTTAAATAGAAGTACTAAATGATGAACCAATCAAAAATAATACAACAACTTTCAAGACATAGACAGTACAATAAGATGTAAATAGAAACAACAAATATTTAAAACTAAGGTGACAAAATTAAGACAGAGTTTTTATTAGTTTCCTTTTTGCTTGTTTGTTTATGAAAATAGTATTAAGTTGTTATCAGCTTACAATAATGGGTTATGAGATAGTATTTGCAAGCCTCATGGTAATCTTAAACCAAAAAACATACAACAAATACACAAAAAATAAAAAGCAAGCAATTAAATCATATCACCAGAGAAAACTGTCTTCACTAAAAGGAAAACAGGATGGAAAGAAAGGAGGAAGAGAAGGCCACAAAACAATCAGAAAACAAATAACAAAATGACAAAAGTACATTTTTACTTATCAATAATAACATTGAATAGAATTGACTAAACTTTTCAGTCAAAAGACATAGAGTACTTGAATGGATTAAAAACAAACAAGACCCAATAATCTGTTGCCTACAAAATAGACACTTCACATATAAAGAAATACACAGACTGAAAACAAAAGGATGGAAAAGTATATTCCATGCCAATAGAAACCAAAAAAGAGCAGAAGTAGCTATACTTATATCAGATATAGATTTCAAGACAAAAACTATAATAAGAGACAAAGGAGGTCACTATATAATGATAAAGGGGTCTGAATTGCTAAAAAGGATATAACAATTTTAAATATATACGCATCCAACATTGAAGCACCCATATACATAAAACAAATATTATTAGAGCTCAAGAGAGAGATAGACTCCAATATAATAATAGCCGGAGACCCTAACACCCCACTTTCAGCATCGGAAAGGTCTTCCAGACAGAAAATCAACAAAGAAACATTGGACTTAATCTGCACTATATACCAAATGGACCTAATAGATATTTACACAACATTTCATCCAACAGCTGCAGAATATCTTTTCCTCAGCACAAAGATTATCCTCAAGGGTAGACCATATGTTAGGTCATAAAACAAGTCTTAAAACATTCAAACAATTGAAATAATATTAAGCATTTTCTCTGACCATGATGGAATGAAGCTAAAATAACAAGAGGAATTTTGGAAACTATAAAAATACATGGAAATTAAACCATATGCTCCTGAATGACCAGTGAGCCAATGAAGTAATAAAAAAGGAAGTGGAAAATTTTCTTGAAGCAAATGATAGTGGAAACACAACAGACCAAAACCTGTGGGCTACAGCAAAAGCAGTACTAAAAGGGATATTTACAGCTATAAGTGCCCACATCAAAAAAGAAGAAAAACTGCAAATAAAAAACCTAACAATACATCTTAAATAACTAGAAAAGCAAGAGCAAACCAAACACAAAATTAGTAGAAGAAATAATAAAGATCAGAGAAGAAATAAGTGAAATTGAAATGAAGAAAACAATAGAAAAAAATCAATCAAACAAAAATGGTTTTCTTGAAAAGTTAAGCAAAATTGACAAAGCATTGGCCAGACCAGCTAAGAGGGAAGATCGAAATAAATAAAATCAGAGATGCAAAAGGAGACATTATAACTGATACTGAAGGAATTCAAAGGATCATTAGTGGTTACTATGACCAACTCTATGTCGTTACATTGGGAACTCTAGAAAAAATGGGCATATCCTAGACATATACAACACACCAAGATTAAACCACGAAGAAATCCAAAACCTGAACAGACCAATAACAAGTAATGACATCAAAGCTGTAATAAGTCTCCTAGTAAAGAAAAGCCCAGGACCCAATGGTTTTACTGCTGAATTCTACCAAACATTTAAAGAAAAACTAACACCAATCCTACTCAAACTATTCTGAAAAATAGAGGAGGAGGGACTACTTCCAAACTCATTCTGCAAGGCCAATATGACTTTATTAAAGCCAGACAAAAACACATTAAAAGGCCAAGTGCAGTGGCTCACACCTGTAATCTCAGCATTTGGGGAGGCTGAAGTAGGTGGATCATCTGAGGTCAGGAGTTCAAGACCAGGCTGGCCAACATGGCAAAATCCAGTCTCTACTAAAAATACAAAAATTAGCTGTCATGGTGGTGGGTGCCTGTAGTCCTGGCTACTCAGGAAGCTGAGGCAACAGAATTACTTGAACCTGGGAGATGGAGGTTGCAGTGAGCCAAGATTGTGCCACCACACTCCAGCCTGGGCAACAGAGCAAGACTCCCTCTCAAAAAATACATAAAAAATAGAAAACACGTTAAAAAGGGAAAACTAGAGGCCAATATCTCTGATGACTTTTTGTTTGTTTGTTTGTTTTGTTTTTTGTTTTTTGTTTTGAAACTGGGTCTTCCTCTGTCACCCAGGCTGGAGTGCAGTGGCGTGATGATCTCAGCTCACTACAGCCTCGACCTCCCAGGCTCAAGCAATTCTCCCAGGAGTCTCCCAAATAGCTGGGACTACAGGCACACGCGACCAAAATGTGATTTCTCACCTGATCTCCCTAGTCCCCACTCTGACTGGTGTACCATAATGGCATTCTTCTTCCTCATGGGGAAACATAGAGTCTGATGGTTGCAAATCCCATGTCTGCCAGGGCCAACACATTAGCCATCACCATCATAGATGATTGGCCTCCACCTTCCAAGTCTTAAGTAAATGCATCTTATTGTCAGAACTTAAATCATACCTAGAACCCTATGGCAAGGAAGTTCAGTAAATGTATAGTTTCTAGCCTCTGTAGTACAGGGAGTGAAGATGGTGCCTTGTACTCAGTTGGGAAAGACTGGAGTAAGAATGAACTTGAGGAAAATGTTCTCTTTTGGCCATGTTAATTTTAAATTTTAAAATTTAATTAAATTTTAAATTTTAATTTTAATTTCAAAATACCAAATTTAAGGATGATGTGTTGCACATCTCTAAGGGCATTCAATGGAGTGCCATCCACATCTCTATATATATTTATATATACATATACTTATTTATATATACATAGACATATATAGATATATATGTATAGATGTATATATGCATATGTATATATGTAGATGTATATATGCATATGTATATATGTAGATGTATATATGCATATGTATGCATATATGCATATGTATATATACATATGTATGTATGCATATATGCATATGTATATATGCATATGTATATATGCATATTATAGATGCATATTATAGATGCATATTATAGATGCATATTATAGATGCATATTATAGATGCATATGTATATATGTGTATATACATATGTATATGTGTGTATACATATGTGTATATGTATATGTATGTATACATATGTGTATATGTATATGTATGTGTACATATGTGTATATGTATGTATGTGTATATGTATATGTGTATATGTATATGTGTATATGTATATGTGTATATGTATATATGTACATATGTATATATGTATATATGTAGATATATATGTAGATATATAGATGTCTACATATATCTATACTACATATGTAGTATATATGTAGATCTATAGATATGTATATAGATCTATAGATCTATAGATCTATAGCTATCTAGATATCAATATATAGGTAGCTATATATCTATAGATATCTATAGATATCCATAGATATCTATATATCTATCTCTATAGATATCCATAGATATCTATATATCTATAGATCTATGTCTATATATAGATATCTATATATAGGTCTATAGATATCTATAGATATCTATATATAGATCTATAGATAGCTATAGATATAGACATATATAGATATATATCTCTATATAAGATATCATATATAAGTCTATATATAGATATATAGATACATAAATATATACATAAATATATAGATACATAAATATATATATACATAAATATATATATATATTTAAATTTTTGTACAGACAGAGTCTAACTATGTTACCTAGGCTGGTCTTGAACTCCTGGCCTCAAGTAATCCTCCTGCTTTGGCCTCCCTAAGTTATATATATTTGTTCATGTTGAGATGTATATTGATTCTGAGACACACATATATATATATGTGTGTAAGTATATGTGTGTGTATGTGTGTGTGTGCACATAAAACTATATGTGATGGACCTGCCTCTTAGAATCAAAGTGAAGATTGTTGGGTTCATGAGTTTAGAGCTCAGAGAAGAGGTCAGGGCCAGAGATAAAACCCAGGACATCAATATGTAAAAGTTATGTAAAGAAAGCCATGATACTAAATGAGATCATATAGGGAAGGAAGAGTCTAATAGCACCTCAACATTTAGAACTCAGAATGAAGAGAAAGAGCCAGCAAAAGAAACTGGTCATGAGTAGCCAATGAGGTAGGAGAAAATGAGAAGAATGTAGCGTCATGGAGACAAAACTGTTGCATTCTGTTGAGAGATCAGGAAAGATGCTGGCTGAGATCAACCATTCGGTTTTTGACACAGGACAGCAATTGTTACTGGTAAACAAGAGTGGTTTCATTATGATCGTGAAGAATTAGGATAGACTAGAAGATGAGAAAGTGGAGTGAGTATAGCCAACACTTTCAGGAAATTTTATAGTAAAGAGGAGAGAAATGAAAGAGTAATTGTTGACTGGTGGCTAAAGAGAGGTATAATTTATCACATTCAAAACGTAACCTTTCACTGATAAAACAAAGACACTTAAACAGGAATAGATATTGAATTTTATTAGTAACTATTTTTAATAGACTTTATTTTTTAGAGTTGTTTTAGGCTTACAGAAAAATTGTACAGAAACTGAGATTTCCCATGAAAACCCTCCCCCATGCACACATGGTTTCTCTTATGATTAATATCTTGCATTTGTGCTATTTGTTACAATTGATAAGCCAATATTGATTCATTATTATTAACTAAGGTTTATAGTTTACCATAGGGTTCATTTTTTGGGTTGTACAGTTTTATGAATTTTGACAAATGCTTAATGCCATGTATCCACCATTCCAGTGTCACACAAAATAGTTTCACTGACCTAAAAATGCCCTGTGTTACAATTATTTGTCCCTTTTCTCCAAACCTCTACCAACTGAGGCAGGAGAATAGGGTCTGGAGGCAGGGAACCCAAGGCTGATTCATGCTGACTGGACATCAGAGGCTACTTCTTTTTCAACCCCTCCTTTTTCTGGATGGCAGATGAAAAATGACAATATCTCCAAATTGTCCCTTCCCATAACCAATCAGACTGGTCATGGACCTACTCTTCACTCTGATTGGTCCCCTCCTACAACCAATCAGACTGGTGATGGGCCACTACTGCGTTTGCATAGAGCGAACCAATGGGAAACCTCTAGATGGTATTTAAATCCCAGAAAAATCTGTAACCGACACTCTTGAGCCCCTTCCTTGAGCCCACCCCCACCCTGTGGAGTGTACTTTCTTTTAGAATAAATCTCTGCTTTTGCTGCCTTGCTTTGTTTGCGCATTTTGTCCAGTTCTTTGTTCAAAATGCCAAGAACCTGAACAACTACCTTCAACCGGTAACATAACTATTGATACTTTTACTGTCTCTATAATTTTGTCTTTGCCAGAATGTCAAATAGTTGGAATCATATAGTATGTAGGTTTTCAGACTGGTTTCTTTCACTTAGCAATATACATGTAAGTTTCCTCCATGTCTTTTTACAGTTTTATAGTTCATTTCTTTTATCACTGAATAATATTCCATTGTACACAGTATGTTTATCCATTCACCCATTGAAGGATATCTTAGTTGCTTCCAGTTTTTGACAATCAAGAATAAAACTGCTATAAGCATTCATGTGCAAATTTCTGTGTGGATAAATTTTCAATTCATCTGGATAAATACCAAGAAGTGAAATTGCTGAATCATATGGTAAGCCTATGTTTAACTTTGTTAGAAACTGATAGATTATCTTCCAAAATAGCTCTACTATTCTGCATTTCCACCAGCAATGAATGAGGATTCCTGTTGTTACATATTTTCACCACTTCGTGTTGTCAGTGTTTTGGATATTAGCCATTCTAATAGTTGTGTATTGGTGTCTTAATTTGCAATTACGTAATAACATATGATGTTGGGAATTTGTTCATATGCTTATTTGCAAACTGTATATTCTCTTTGGAGGTGCTTCAGTTCAGATCTTTTGCTCACTTTGTAATTGGGTTGTTTTAACACAATTCAGTTGGTCGTTTATTGTTAAGTTTTAAGGGTGTTTTGTATATTTTGGGTATAAGTCCTTTATCAGATATGTGTTCTGCAAATATCTTCTCCCAGTCTGTGGCTTTTCTTTAAATTTTCTTAATATTATCTTCCACAGAGAAGTCTTTAATTTTAATGAAGTCTAAATTATCAACTTTTTCTTTCATGGATCATACTTTTGGTACTATATCTAAAAAGTCATCATCAAACCCAGGGTCACCTAGATTTTCTCCCATGTTGTCTTCTGGAAGTTGTATAGTTTTTTTGTGTCATGTTTAGGCCTATGATTCATTTTGAGTTCATTTTTGTGAAAGGTATAAAATCTGTGTCTAAGTTTTGTTTTGTTTATTTTGGTTTTTGGCATGGTGATGTCCGGTTGTTCCAGCACTGTTTATTGAAAAGCCTTTTCTCCATTGAATTGCCTGTGCTCCTTTGTCAAAGTCCAGTTGAACTATATTTGCATAGGTCTATTTCTGGGCTCTCCATTATGTTCCGCTGATCTATTTGTCTATTACTTTGTCAATGTATTCATCACTATGGCTCAATAGTAAGTCTTGAAGCCATAGAGTGCCAATCCTCTGACTTTATTTTTTTTTTCCACATTGTGTTGGATATTGTGGTTCTTTTTCCTTTCTATATAAACTTCAGAATCTGTTTACCAATATCCATGAAATAAATTACTGTGATTTTGATTGAGATTATGTTAAATCTATACGGGAAGAACTGACATTTTAATAATATTTTCTTGCTGTCCATGAACATGGAATATCTTTTCATTTTTGTTTTCTTTGATTTTTTCAACAGTTGTATAGTTTTCCTCATATAAGTATTATACATATTTTGTTAAGTTTATAACTATGTCATTTTTAGTGATAATATAAAAGAAGTTGTGTTTTTAATTTAAAATGTTAATTGCTCACTGCCATTAGATAGAAAAGCAATTGAGTTTTTTATATTACTCTTTTTTCCTGCAAACTCACTATAATCACTTAGTGGTTCCAGGATTTTTTGTTGGTTCTTTAGAATTTTCCAAATAGATAATTATATCATCCACAAGCATAGTTATATTTCTTCCTTTTCAATCCATATCCCTTTTAAATCCTTTTCTTATTTTATTGCATTAACTAGGACTTCCAATGTGAAGCTGAATAGGAATGGTGAGGCAGACATCCTTATTTTGTTCTCAGACTTGAAGCTTCTGTCTATTCCTAGTTTTCTGAGAATGTATATAATGAATGGGTGTTGGATTTTGTCAAATGTTTTCTCTACATTTGACAAATTCTATAATTTTTCTTCTCTAGTCTGTTGATGTGAAAAATTACATTAATTGATTTTTTAAATGTTGAATCAGTTTTGAGTACCTGGAATAAATTCCAGTTAACCATGGTATATAATTCATTTCAAATTACTTTTTAACTTTTATCAAGATGATTTATATGTGATGATTTTATTATTATATTTATTAATATTGTATTTTCCTAGTATTTCTGCAATTGAACTACATGTTTTATGATGTATTCACTTTTTAATATGTTCATAAATTAAAACTGTATTATTTCATTGAGGATGTTTCTACCTAGTGGTGATAGCGTGGAAGCATTAGATGCTTCATACTGGAAAAGAGCAATGGCTTTCAAATCACATTATCCTGGATCTGAATCCTAACTCCACAACTTAGTGATGGTCTGTGCTTGGACTAGTTATTTAATTTCCCTGGGACCTTAACACTGTCCACATAAGACTATAGGATTAAATAAATTAGTACAACCTCTATGGAAAACAATATGGAGATTTCTAAAAGAACTAAAAATAGAACTACCATTTGATCCGGCAATACTACTACTGGGTATCTACCCAAGGGAAAATAAATCATTATATTAAAAAGATGCCTGCATAGATATGTTTATCTCAGTACTATTCACAATAGCAAGATATGGAATCAACCCAAGTATCCATCAGTGGATGATTGGATTTTTAAAATGTGATGTATATATATATATGCAATGGAATACTACTCAAGCATAAGAAGAACAAAATCATGTCTTTTGCAGCAACATGGATGGAACTGGAAGCAATTATCTTAAGTGAAATAACTCAGAAACAGAAAATGAAACACTGCATGTTCTTAGTTATAAGTGGGAGTGAAATAATTCATACACGTGGGCATAGACACTGGAGTTATAAATGGGAGTGAAATAATTCATACACGTGGAATAATAGACACTGGAGACTGAGAAGAGTGGGAGCGGGGTGAGGGATGAGAAATTACTTGAGGGGTACAGTGTGCACTATTCAGGTAACGGCTATACTAAGAGCCCAGACTTCACTACTATGCAATATATCCATGTAACAAAACTGTACTTGTATCCCCAAAATCTATATACTTTTTTAAAAAATATATTATGTCTCATGGCATATGTAAGCACTCAACTAATTCAAGTTATTAATGTTAATATTTTAGGTGAGATTATATAAATACTTTTTTTGCACTTATTTGCCAAATTTTATCAGTTTTTAGCAGATAAGAATCTCAATGTATAAACAACAACAGAGAAAACAACATACACATTTTAAAATTTATTTTTAATCATTTTCACTTCAACACTAAGATTCCCATCCAGCTCTATAGACAGGAAGTTATACCTCAACCATTCTTGGGATTACCCCTTCACCAGGTATTACAAGGTTCTGGGGTCTTACATGGCATCAAGACTTTGAGATATGCTGAGTCATAGGTCATTCTTGCTGATATGCAGTCTTGCATGATCTGCAGGCCAGTTCTGGCCCAGAAGTACAGAATTACAGAAAAATATGGTTAGAAAAATAGGCTCAGGGACCAAATCCAAATCTCCCAGGTTTAAATTCTGTCTCTGCCTAGCTGAACCTCAGTTTTCTAATCTATAAAATAGGGAGAATGGTAATACTTAACGCATAGAGTTTATGTGAGAAATAAATGAATTATAGCAGGTGTAAATGTTAGCTACTTTTTAAAATTAATTATAGCATGGGAACCTTGGACAGGGTTAGAGATTCCACTAAAGTTCTGCATCTCCTGGGTGGTACCGCTAAAGAGCAGAGAAAGAGTCATCATTCAAGGGACTCACAAATCTTTATCCCCTACCCAGTCTCTTGCTTGATGCTTCTCAAACGGCGCTATCCCTCACTTCTACCCCTCAGGACATCCAGCAAGATTTCTTCAGCAGGCTTAGACTTTTGATGGAGAAAAGTCAGGAAAGGAAGATGTGGGTAGCCCCTACTCTCTATCTTACCACAAATCCTCGGGCAAAGGAGCATAAAGACTAGCTACCTGCTCAAAGCAGGGAAGGAAATGGGGAAAATGTAGAGGGAAAAAACATAAAATAACATCTCGAATATCTATCCTGGCCTAAAAAATAAACGTAGCTTCATAAATAACTCAGAAAACTTTTTTTTTTCTTCCTTCTCTTAGCACTGGAAAAGTAATCATAAAAAAAAAAAAAAAAAAAAAAAAAAAAGCCTCTCTTTTCCCCTCCTCCTCTACCCTCTCCACACTCCTCTCATACTCCTTTGAAAAAAAAATTGCCCATAAAATTTTCTGGATGAGAGAATTTTCTGGATAGGAGCACTTTCTGGAGGCAAATTTCTTACATTTAATAGACAAAAAACAAGCTAACATCTGCCTTTTCATCTACATCAAAAACAAACTACCCCACGTCATGGATTTCACATGTGCTAGAAGCAGTGTAAAATCCATTGATCCAGGAAGTCTGGTGCCCGAATGATACCATCTCTTCATTCATTATTAAGAAATATAAGAGAGGGAAGATTACAAAGAAACAAGAAGCAAAAATAGGCCAGGCACAGTGGCTCACGCTTGTAATCCCAGCACTTTGGGAGGCCAAGGCAGGCAGATCATGAGGTCAGGAGTTCGAGACCAGCCTGGCCAACATGGTGAAACCCCATCTCTACTAAAAATACAAAAACTTAGCCAGGTGTGGTGGTGGGCACCTGTAATCCCAGCTACTTGGGAGGCTGAGGCAGGAGAATTGCTTGAACCCAGGAGGTGAAGTTTGCAGTGAGCCGAGCTGAGATCTCGCCACTGCACTCCAGCCTGGGTGACAGAGCAAGACACTGTCTCAAAAAAAAAAAAAAAAGAAGCAAAAATAAATCCAATGAGCACTTAATACATTCCTCTTGCCTTGTTAGGCCTTTTATATATCATTTGCATGTTTGTATATGAGAAGGAAAATAGCAAGGTAAGTCTGTTGTTCCCATTTTATGGATGAGAAAACAGGGTTATTGAGGTCATACCACCAGTAGATGGTGGAGCAAATATTTAAATCTAGTTCTGATTGATGCCTAAACCTATCCTTTCTACTGCATCTCCACTGCTTTATAGCGAATTAATGACAAATATGTGAATCTTCCTCCCAAACTTCATTGTTGCAAAGTAAGATTTCTAATGGGTCTAGTTCTTTGATAAGCTGTAAGCTGAGGGAAGA